>NW_026000222.1:2204849-2220019 GCF_001458135.2 Marmota marmota marmota | reverse complement strand
AATCCCAGTCAGCCCCTGGGGTAGCCCCCTGCTTCTGGAAACCCGACACCCCAGGCGGCAGACAGCAAAGCCCAGGGCTGCCCTGAGCACTGCTGCCACTGGGTTCAGACCCCAGGGGCGTCCCTTGGGGTGGGAAGGGACCATAATCACTGAGACGCAACTTAACCTCCTCCCTGAGTCCCTAGGCCAGGGTCACCGTCTAGCGAAATAGAGCTGTGCCTTCTCAGAAATTGCAGTCACTTGTGTTTTGTTGTTAATTCTTGGGATTTGCCAGCTAGTTAAGAGTACCTGGTATTTTAAAGCCGCTCAGCGAGGCGTTAACTATTAACACTCTCAAGGGAAGCTGGTGACCCGGCGCTATGCACTGAGGGTAGATGGACTCTCTGACCCTAGGTTTAATTAACTCCTTCTCCCACTGCCCCAGTTTGAAATCTTCCAACAATGTCTCCCACAGAGGGGTCATCTGAACTCTGGACGGGTCCAAGGGCGGAGAGACCAGCTCTCCAGTAAGGACCATCCTTTGAAACCGCCCCTGACGTGATCAGGACACAGGGAGCAGAGGGCCCCAGAATGGCCCGCCACGGCCTTCCCATTGGCCACCCTCTGCTGGGTCCCTTTCACATTATGGACGATTGTTCTCCGGTCAGCATAGACCTCCCAGGACCCCCACCATGACCAAAAGCAGCCCCTTCCTCCCTGGGGCCAGCGGGGGCTTTCTCAGCCCAGCAGAGAGCAGGGGCAGGCTGTGCGCCGAGCTGCTTGGCTTCGCGATGGCGGCCAGATCCAAAGAGCACCCAGGTGCCCTGAGGGGGCACTACCCAGGCCAGCCAGGCTCCCCACACTGCCAAACCTGCTGCGCAGACAGGTCACGTACCACAGAGACGCCTCGAGGGTCCCACACCGAGCCTGGCCAGGACTCCAGGCCTCCTCAACTTGGCTGCTGCCTGGGACGTGGCAACTGGCTCCCGTCCCCTCAAGGGGCGGCTGGCTGCTCTGACGGGGTGTAACTGGGGGCGTCTCCAACGCCAGCTCTTCCTTGGTCCCCGAGAGGAAGGAAACGCACGTGAAGCCGACACTGGGTTTTGTTCAATGATTAGGTCACTCAGAAGTGTCAGCTCTGGCCCATGGGCCCGGATGTGACGTGGAGCATGAGCTGGCCCACAGGCCTTCCCAGAACTCCCCAGCTACCCCAGGGAACCTCCAGCAGTGGGTTCTGGGTGGCCCAGGGCAAAGCGGCCACTAGCTCATCTCCCTGTGGGCACGTGAGCCCTGTGCCTGCCTGGCAGAACAGGTAAAGCAGGAACCCACCGCCCAGAGGCCACCCTCCCTGTCGGTCAAGAAAGGCCATTCATAAAACAGCAGGCGTGTGTTCCTCCAGGTACCCTGCTCTGGACTCCCAGGGTCGCCTCGCCTCGGCAGTGGGTGGACTGGGCCTGAAGATCCTGACAGTCCTCTTCAGTCCCCATCCAGACTCAGGTGGGGACGAGCACACAATCAAGTCCACGGCTCCCACATGCCAAGACAGCCCATGTAGCACGTGCCACAAGGCAGCACTGACCACGAGGGGATGCCAGCGGAACCTCAGGTGCCAGCCAAGCAGTGGCCATGACTGTGATCCCAGTGACTGGGAGGCTGAGCAGGAAGCTGGCAAGCCCCAGGCCGCCTCAGCAACTCAGCGAGGCCTTTTATCAAAATGGGGATGTAGCTCAGTGGTAGAGCGCCACTGCATTCACTCCCTAATAACCCCTCCAAAGGAAGGAGGGAGGGAGGGAGGGAGGGAGAGAAAGAAAGAAAGATGGAAAGAAGGAAAATAACACTAAGGTACTGACCTAATTGTCTCCATTGCCATCATCACTGTAATTACCATCACCACCATCATACTGTCATCACCGCCATCACAACCATCACCATCACTATTACCACCTCATCACCATCGTCATTGTCACCATCACCACCATCATCACTGCCATCACCACCATCACCATCATCATCACCACCATCATCATCACCATCACCACCATCACCACCATCACCACCATCACCACCATCACCATCATCATTACCACTATCATCACCATCATCATCATCACCACCATCACCACCATCATCACCATCATCATCATCACCATCATCATCACCACCATCACCACCATCATCACCATCACCATCACGATCATCACCATCATCATCACCATCACCATCACCATCATCATCACCATCATCACCATCACCACCATCACCATCATCATCATCACCATCATCACCATCACCACCATCATCACCATCATCATCACCATCATCATCACCATCATCACCATCATCACCATCACCACCATCATCACCATCATCATCACCATCATCACCATCACCACCATCATCATCATCACCACCATCATCACCATCACCATCATCATCATCACCATCATCATCATCACCATCATCATCATCACCATCATCACCATCATCATCACCACCATCACCATCATCATCACCATCACCACCATCACCATCATCATCATCACCATCACCATCATCACCATCACCATCATCACCATCCTTATCACCACCATCACCATCATCACCATCACCATCACCATCATCACCATCACCATCATCACCATCACCATCATCACCATCACCATCATCATCATCACCATCCTTATCACCACCATCACCATCATCACTATCTAGTGCTTCAGGATGTTTAGGTGGACTAGAGTTCAAGTGGACTAAATGACAAGTGGTCATTCTAGAGGTGACACCCTCACTCAACACAGAACTAGTGTTTTATGCTACCTGTTTGTTTTTTCTTTTGACAACATCCTCAAAGTCCCCATCCCTGCTCTGAGTAGCCTGTATAGACAGTGGGGAAGGCGGCAGAGGAGCCTCTCCCACCAGTCAGTGCGTGACTCTGTAAGGAAGGTGGAATTCTGTGTTTTCTCCCTTTTGGCTGCTGCACTCTTTCCCTCCTTTTTATGGTGGGTTCACGTTAGTGGTTGTTCACACCCTCAACAGGAGAGCATGCTTGGTCGCTCTCACTACCCAGGACTTCTCCTGTCCCTCCCCTCCTGCCTGCACTGCTCCCTCTCCTCTGGTCTCTGAGCTCCCTTTTATTTTCATGAGACCAGCCCTCCTTTCCCCCCTGTTTTTTTTCTTTTTAGCTTTCACAGAGGAGAGAAAACCTACGGCCCCTGACTTTCTCAGTCTGGCTGACTTCACTTAGTCTGAGGTTCTCGGGTTCCATCCGTTTACCTGCAGACATTCACTTTTCTGTATGGCTGAGTAAGCCCCATTGCGTCTGTACACCACACTTTCCTTATCCGTTAAACCACGGACAGACACCCAGCTGTTCCACAGTTGCCTATGTGAACTGTGCTGCTGCAGGGTGTGCGTGCCTTCCTACAGTGGGACGATTTTAATTTTCCAGGGTAAAGGCTGAGCAGTGCTGCAGCTGGTGTTCCCACTCCTCATCTTTTGAAGATCCACCATACTGACTTCCATAGTGGTTGTACTTTAGATTACATTGTAATTCACAGTCCCACCAACAGGGTAAGAGGGTTCTTTTTCTCCACACCCTCTCCAGCATTGATCATTGATTGTGTCCTTGACGACTGCTCATCTGACTGGGTGAGATGAAATCTCAGTGTAGTTTATTCACATTTCCTTAATTGCTAAAAGTTTGGCAGTTTTTTTTTTTACACATTTTTGTCCTGTTGTATTTCTTCTTTTGAGAAGTGTCTGTTTAGTTCCTTTGCCCATTTGTTGATTGTGTCTTTTTGGGGGTGTTGAGTTTTTTGAGTTCTTTATATGTTCTAGATATTCATCTTCTATCGGGAGAGCAGCTGGCCAAGGTTCTCTCCAATCGTGTAGATTCTCTCTTCACATTCTTAATGGTTTCCTTTGCTGTTCAGAAGCTCTTTAATTTGATGCTATCCCATTTATTAACTCTTGGCATTATTTCCTGAGATTTAGGGTCCTATTGAGAAAGTCAGTGCCTGTGTCTAAAAGCTGAAGAGCTCATTCCACATTATCTTCTAGGAGTTGCACGCTTTCTGGTCTAATTCCTAGCTCTCTGATGATCCATTTTTGTGTTGACTGGTTTGCAGGGTGAGAGATTCTTCTACATATGGATATTGTTAAAAAGGATGTCCTTTCTCCAAGGTCTTTGGCACCTTTGCCCAGGAGTAGACAACTGCCCCTGTGTGTCTTCTGCCCCACTGGTCTCTGACTCTGTATTTGTCAGTATAATGCAGTTTTGTTAGTATAGCTCTGTAGTACGACTTAAAGTCAGATAAAAGGTCTTCCAGCATTGCTCTTCTGGCTTAGAATTACTTTGCCTATTCTGGGTCTTTCACTCTTCCACATGAATTTCAGGACTATTTTTCCAGTTTTGTGAGGAGCGTCCTGGGTACTTTGATGGGGGCTGCAGCGACCCTGGAGACTGTATTTGCTCGTGCGGCCATTTCCACAGTATTGCTCCTGCCTCTCCATGAGCATGGGTGGCTTCCACCCTCGAGCATCTTCCTCAACGTCTTGTCCAGCTCCATGGTTTCCACCGTAGAGGTCCTCCACCTCTGGGTCGGCTGGATCCTACAGATTTCTTTTTTCTTTTGATCTCTTCCCTCCTTCTTTTTTCTTTGTTCTTTCATTTTTTGAGGCTATTTTGAGTGGGACTGTTTTTCTGACTTATTTTTCAGCAAACTATTATTGGCTTATAGGAGAAATAATGGTTTTTGATGTGATTTTGTAACCTGAAAAGGAAGCTCTTGAGTGGTAAAATATGGTCAAGGAACTAGACGTAAATCCTGGCTCTGACCCCCACGCGGTTGTCCACTGAGCCATGTCCCTTGTGCTCAATGAGAGGTCAACTTCCCAGCTCATTCCTTGCCCTCCGACAGGCAGCGGGGAGTTGAACTCTCTGTTTCTAATAATTAATACCCTGCAGCCCAGCAGAACCACACACCAGCTCGTCTCTCCCTCGTCTCGCTCATCTCCGCCCAGGCGCTTTGGACGATCGTGTGGAGTCGGAGAGAGAAGAAGGGAGAAGGACGGTGGTCGAGGGAGACCACGGCTTCTCAGGACAGGGCTCCCACTTCCTCCTACTGAGGTCTGGATGAAAGCATCTGAAAAGAGCACTAAGGACATTGGCTACAGTCGGGTCCGAGTAGGGACCGGGCTTGGGCGTCGCTTGCGCTAGAGGTCCCCCAGGTCTTACTTGTGGGGGGACCATCAAGAGTGAAAGGAGAAGCTGAAAATAATTATTAGATATTTGTTCATGAACAACTGGCTTCAGCTTCACCATCCAGTCCACCAGGGACACGTGGTCCTCCTACAGACACAGTCGCAGCTGACCTCTACCATATGTAAATATGTTGTGAGGTTGTCAGTGGCTCTTCCCTGGGACAGTCGATCCTTCATCTGTGTGTGTGTGTGTGTGTGTGTGTGTTAAAATGTTCTTTTGAAAAGAAAGTGGACCTGGAGGTAGAGAATAGGGTCTTGTTGTTTTTGTTAATCTGTTTATTTGCTTCTTATTTTTTTAAGTACTTAGTGGACACAATTAAAGTTGAGGAGCCCTGTCAAACCCACCCCTATCCCCGCTTTTTAAAATGTCCTGGCCCCTGAGATCCTCGAATCTGGGGCTTCTTATCTGGACCTCACCAGGGGACTGGGAAGAGGATCCCTAGCCCCTCCCGGGGACCCCGCAAGCTTCTCTGCCCCCACAGCCCTTCTGCTGGGAGAGCCTCCCACTCTCCCTGTGGCGCTAGGTTCTTGTTTGTTGAACGTCATTCAATTTCCTTAGTTTTTAGCTACAGCAGCCTCCGTTGGATGTCTGGAGAGCGGCCCTCCCCCTCCCCAGCAGGGGCAGTGGGATGTCCTGAGCCATCTGGCCTGCGCACCAGGGAGCCCCAAGGAGATGCCACCCAGGCCCCCTGCGGGTGGCCGCTCACTCGGCCCCTGCAGGGAGCTAATTTCTTTCCAACACCACTGGGCCTCCTTCGCCTCTGCAGAGCCCTTCTGAAGTCAGGAGCCAGAGCCGTGGAGTGGGGGGGTGGGGGGGGTCGGGTTTGCCTGACAGCACATTCTCTAGGATCAAAGTCCTTTATGACCCCAAAGATCTGGGCTCTCAGATTATAAATTAGGGTTTAATTAGGGTCTTGTCAATCAACTGATTCTTGCCTGGGTTTGGGCAGATGGCTCTGGCTCTGGTGATGGTCTCTGAAGCATCTGGGAGTGTCCCCACCGAGGCCCCCACCAAGCCGAGAAGCAGATGTGCGGTGCCTTTCCACGGTGCACAGCCTCCTTTCCCCTGTTCAGGACAGGGGCCTGCATTGCTTCTGCTCAGCAGAAACCACCGGGCTGTGAGGGTTTGGAAGTCCTGGAACTTCTCACTGCGCCAATTCCAGGGCCAAGATGAGCTCACACCTGGGGAGCCGCGGCCCGTGTCAACCCGCTGAGCGGGCTCTGGCTCTGAGGACCTCAGACGCTTCCTTAGCTGCTCTGGGAGTTTCTGAGAGGCGGATGGTGACGGGCTCTGCCTACAGGGTGCCAAGGGTCTATTTCTGCATGACAGGCACGGGCTCGGCTCCAGAAGTCTCACTGTCACCAAAGCCAAACTCCCTGTGAACAAGAGAGAGGGAGGGACAAGCCATGAGCATCCCTCTGCAAAGGTTGCGGTCTACACCACAGGACCAGCGGACACACCCCTGACGCGCTTGCGCAGTGTGGAGTCAGGGCAGAAGATGGAAGAGGCTCAAGAGCCCTTTCCAGGCCTTCGGGCTGGTGCCCCACCTGCTCATTATCACCTTCCTCTCGGGGCCTCGGGTCAGCCACTGCCAAGGTGGCCTCATTCAGCACTTCACGGTGCTCGTCCACCAACTGGTTCCTTTTGAAAGGTGACAGAGCTGTATGTTCCCCAGCTCTCTGGAGACTTCAGCGAGGAGGACGGATGGGGGAGTTGACATGTTAACCATGTGACGAATTAGCTGGAGGGTGTGGAGCATGTTTTTGACATTTACTATCTAATTGCAAAAACACGGGGCGGCTTTAGTTTGGAAAATGCAGAAGAAGTGTAGAAAAGAAGAATCACGTGTAATGCCACTGCCGAGGGACCGCTGGTGAGCACCTCGGCCTGTTCCCCCAAACTTGAGTCTCTTTATCAGAGCATGGGCAAAGCATGTCCACCTGGCCCCCCGAGGCCCCCAACGGGCCTGTCTGTGTCTGGCTGTGCGTGCAGGTTCTTGGCGAGGAAGGAGGCCCAATCTGGGGGCTGCTTGGCCTCCTCCTCTCAGCTAGACGGTAACTTATTACCAAAACCCCTATTTTGGGACCTTGACATTACTCCTGAATTTATCCCTTTCTTAAAACATTAGTGATAAGCAGCAAACACTCGTGTGTGTGGACTTTGCTGTGAGCCTTGGCTTTTCCTTTGGGAGCACCGGCTTGGGCAGAGGACTGGATCTGGGTTCATCTGGGTTCTAAGTAGTGACAGGTCCGAGTCAAGCCCTAGGAGAGTTGAGCCTCTGGCACATAAGGCCACAGTGAGCTGTGCTCTGCTCTGGGGGTGGCTGGCCACCTGGGCCCTAAGCTCCTGTCTGACCAGCTTTGCGGAGGTGGGCCTGGCGGGCTAGGAGTGCTGCCAGAGTCTCCCACCTGCTCAGGACGGGGTCCCCTGGGTCTGGCCAAGAGCATTTCTGGGCTCTGCAAGAGGGGAGTCTCTCATTTCCCCACCATCTGCTGAATCCCACTCGCAGGGCCCCACTCAGTGGTGCAGGGTGGTGGAGTGGCCTGGCGGTGTGCTCCTGTGGGAGAGGACGTGGGCATGGCCTGGCCTGGGGCCACAGTGCCAGCGTCACTCAAGTCCTTGGGAGGTCGCATTCTGCCGGGGACTCGGCTGTGAGCAGGACAGGGGGAGCACGAGCAGAAGTGCATAATGATAAGTGACAGAGTGACAGTGATCCGTGACGGTGGAGAGTGGCCTACAAGGGGAAATGGGCGCAGGCAGACTGTGGTGCAGCCGAGAAGAAGGGGGACATGCGGAGGCAGCCAGGGTCGAGATGCGCCTTCTCTGTGAGCGCAGGAGGGACAGGCTGCTGTCTGTCCTGGTGGTGCGCTGCGGCTGCCTGGCTGCCAGCAGGTGCGGGGGTGCAGAGGAGGGTGGCCACCAGGTGGGACCTGGCCTAAGGTCTGTCCCGGCCGTGGCCCTGCAGCGGGGCGGGCGCAGGTGTGAGGTGTGCTGATAGTGCTTACAATGGACGGTGTGGCAGACGCAGGGTGACCCTCGAGGCTGGTGCAGGTTGGCCGAGTGGCCTGTCAAGAATGTGGGAAGGGGGCTGGGGATGTGGCTCCAGCGGTAGCGCGCTCGCCTGGCATGCATGGGGCCAAGGTTCGATCCTCAGCACCACATACCAACAGAGATGTTGTGTCCACTGAAAACTAAAGAATAAATTAAAAATTTAAAAAAAAAAAAAAAAAAAGAAGTGTGAAGCTGTTTGTAACATACAGCACTTGAAATACTTTTCCATGCTATTTACTTACTTTTAGAATTATTAACATTTAAATTTATACTTATATAAACTGTGAATTCTCTAGGTGTAGGAAAAAACAATACAGGTAATAAAACTGTTTGATTTCTAATTAATTTGCTGGGGTTTTTCCCCCCAGTCACAATTTGGTATAAAAGGAAAAAACAAAACAAAACTAAAACCAATAAAAGGTGTCTTTCAAGAAGCCAATACCAAACTTACAATATGCATACTATTAAATACAACTAGCAAATGTTTCTTGATTTGTACCCAAGATACGATATGTGATAAAAAGCACTCAAACGTCTGAAACAAGCTTCACTTATTCTGCAAATTAGGTCGCTTAAAACATTAAAGGTCTTCAAGCTTAGTTATTCACTAACTCTTTTTCTCATTATCAAGAGAGAAAATGCATTCTTTTAAAAAGAAGCGCTCATCTGTGGAAACTTTCTAATTAACTTGGTGCAAAGCATGTGCAAGATGGCAGTTTTCTACACTGTTTCAGCATTTTAATTGGCAGAAAATGCTTAGCAGCCTATTTGCTACCCCCCTTGGTAATTAAGCTAGGGTCAACTCTATGACTAAATGGGCCAATCTTGTGAAACAAACGATTTCTACCATCACAGTATACAGCTTATTTGGTTTACAGCAGTCTTTGAACAAAGTTAATGAGGTAGTAGCTGTGTCACTATGGCAGATTTATATAGAACAAGTTAACCTTTTCTTAATGGTGCAGCAGTCATTAAAAATAATTACTAGCAGGGCATTCTCTCTAACAATTATTAACATCTATCAAGACATAATTAATTCAAGCTGCATTTCTGACAATGCTAATAACCACCTGCAAACAACTAATCAATATTCACTATTAGTAACATATTTGTTTTTAAAACAAGCACAATTTCCTCTAGGCTTTTCAGATTGAATAAGCTGTAAATTTCAATATTACTACAGTTAAGCATCTGTCAACAGCTTCATTATAATATATGGATTATGGCAATATTACAACACAGACAACTCTAATTAAAAGTCATAATCCATAGACGTGAAAACAACTAGAATTCTTTAGAAGTCTTCAAATAAAAAAGCTATTGGCTTTAACTTTAGATGAGATAATCCTGTCAGTCTCCATTTTTCCCTGTACAAAACAAATGTATTCTATTTTTAATTAAGTTTAATCTCAGCTTCCCCTTTTCTCCTGCCACAGTGAGAATTTATAAGCAACTGAGAGTTAACTGTGCCTCTTAAGGTATTTACTCATTTATAGAGTGACAAGCATGAAGTCAAGAAAGAGGATAAATCTTATCTATTTCCAAGACAAGGATTCAAATCTAGTTTGTAGACCCACATTTTCTGCCTTTATACTACTAAATAGACTGAACCCAGTTTGTCTGCCATCAGAAGACCATTCTGGAGTTTTCTTATTTTCCACTGACTAATCTATACTTACAACAATATTTATACCCACACTTAGTATCACCTTTTGTGCATTATCTGTCAAAATGCATGTGTGCNGGGGGAGCTGAGCAGCGCGGGGAGCGAGGGGAGCCACGGGACCCCAGGAGCACGCACATGCCCAGGAGCTCATGCCCTGACAGTGGGTGAGGGGGCAAGGGAAGTTCCTTCTGGGGAAGAGAGGAAAGCAATGACAGTGACCATGATGCTGTGACGCCAGTCGGTGGTGATGGTGGCGATTCCCCGAGTGTTCTCGGCCTCCGGCTCTCACTCCTTCATGTTTGCGCAGCTCGGGGAACCAGCCCCTGGTCCTGACAGGCTGCCAGAGCTATGCCAGTTCCTTCCTCAAGTTCAAGGTGGAGCTTAGCTCTGGCCCAAGGTTGTGGAGTAAGCGGTCAGCCCACCCTTATCACAAAGCCACGAACACGCACAGGGCAAGGGTCTCTGGGGTCTTGCTGCTCGACAGTGAGTCCATAAAGGACTCTGATCCACCGGCAAGAGGGACTTGGTGCTGATGGGAGTGCTCAGGGCCAGCCCTGCTCAGAGCCACAGGGCTGCAGGCCTGGGCCTTGCTGGGGTCTTGCTAAATCCTGGGGCTCTGGGCCAGGCTGCTCCAGTGCTAACTGGGAATCACAAAGGAAAACAGCAAAGAGCCGCGAGCTCTCCTGGGTTCCCTGTGACCTTTGGCTCTGGGCTGTCCCTCGGCAAGATGGAGATGCGGCCATTCCCTGCGTCTCTGTGGCATGCAGGGGCAGGCTGTGGCTTCACCTTAAGGTGAGGCTGTGCGCTCCCCTTGCCTGGGACACGGTGCACATGTGAGCCATGGAGGCAGGCTGAGCCCCTCCGCTGGGCTGAACCGGAAGAGGACTTCAAGAGCGAGAGCAGCCCGCTCCGTGAAGGGCCACACACACCATTGATTGATATTCTATTATTAGGAGGGAAGAGACAACGTTTTGTGGGGATTTGGGTTTCAATGAAAATATTTCTAATAATAAAAATAAAAAGGAGTTTATGGATTGTTTTGGGATAGCTCCTTGGTTCCAGAGAATTCTGGAACTTGTCCCAGACAGGAAGGGACAGCTCTAGGAATCCAGTGGCGTCTCTGCCTTCAGAGGCCACTGTTGGAATCACTGAGAGCCAAGTCCTCCTGCCCTTTGGGCTGGTCAGTACCAGAACCAACTCCCAGGGTGGGCGGAGCTTCCTGGGGGCTCTGCTGGGGGGCCGCCTGCTCCTGAGCTGAGGGGACGCTCCAGTCTGCACCGGGTGACAAAGTCCTGTCCCACCGACAGCTCTGGGGGCTGGCGAGGGCAGGGCTGGCTTCTCGGTGGCTGCTGGATGGAGTCTCCTCTGACCTCACACGGTCGTTCCCGGTCCTGGTCTCATTTCATAAGGCCACCAGTCCTACTGCCCACATTTAGTTACCTCCTTACAGGCCCATCTCCCAGGACAGTCCCAGTGGGGGTAGGGCTTCAGATTGGGGGCCAAATTCAGTCTGTAGAGGGGGCCTGGCCCTGATTAATAAGCCAGTTGGAGAATGGAGACCCCAAGAGGTGCGTTACCCGGGGTCGGAATGAGCTGCGTGTGAACAATCCGGTAAGTGGGGCCGTGACCCCAGGGTGGAAGTGGCGAGGCGAGATGGGCCACTGCCCCGGTGGGCACTGTGAGGCCTGGGGAGCAGCCTGGCCTCACCTGACGGGGGGACGTGAGCTCTGGTCAACCCTGGGAGCTCCGGGTGCTGTTTCTCGCCATCCGCGGCTTGGGCCAGGAGGGCCTGAGGACAGAACAGCCCTCTGCAGCCGGGCTCACACCGGGATCTTGCCTAAATCTCAGCTTTCCGGGTCCAGAGAGCTTCCCTCTGCGCTGCGCAGGGCCCTCACCCTGCGGCCCCTCCCTCCGTCCGAGCTTACCTGTCCGTGTCTGGGAGTGACTGAAGACACAGGAGTAGGGCCTGGGAGTCCTGAATCACAGCCAGCAACCGCACCCGGCAGCCGGTCACTCTGAGCATCCCTCTGCAAAGGTTGCGGTCTACACCACAGGACCAGCGGACACACCCCTGACGCGCTTGCGCAGTGTGGAGTCAGGGCAGAAGATGGAAGAGGCTCAAGAGCCCTTTCCAGGCCTTCGGGCTGGTGCCCCACCTGCTCATTATCACCTTCCTCTCGGGGCCTCGGGTCAGCCACTGCCAAGGTGGCCTCATTCAGCACTTCACGGTGCTCGTCCACCAACTGGTTCCTTTTGAAAGGTGACAGAGCTGTATGTTCCCCAGCTCTCTGGAGACTTCAGCGAGGAGGACGGATGGGGGAGTTGACATGTTAACCATGTGACGAATTAGCTGGAGGGTGTGGAGCATGTTTTTGACATTTACTATCTAATTGCAAAAACACGGGGCGGCTTTAGTTTGGAAAATGCAGAAGAAGTGTAGAAAAGAAGAATCACGTGTAATGCCACTGCCGAGGGACCGCTGGTGAGCACCTCGGCCTGTTCCCCCAAACTTGAGTCTCTTTATCAGAGCATGGGCAAAGCATGTCCACCTGGCCCCCCGAGGCCCCCAACGGGCCTGTCTGTGTCTGGCTGTGCGTGCAGGTTCTTGGCGAGGAAGGAGGCCCAATCTGGGGGCTGCTTGGCCTCCTCCTCTCAGCTAGACGGTAACTTATTACCAAAACCCCTATTTTGGGACCTTGACATTACTCCTGAATTTATCCCTTTCTTAAAACATTAGTGATAAGCAGCAAACACTCGTGTGTGTGGACTTTGCTGTGAGCCTTGGCTTTTCCTTTGGGAGCACCGGCTTGGGCAGAGGACTGGATCTGGGTTCATCTGGGTTCTAAGTAGTGACAGGTCCGAGTCAAGCCCTAGGAGAGTTGAGCCTCTGGCACATAAGGCCACAGTGAGCTGTGCTCTGCTCTGGGGGTGGCTGGCCACCTGGGCCCTAAGCTCCTGTCTGACCAGCTTTGCGGAGGTGGGCCTGGCGGGCTAGGAGTGCTGCCAGAGTCTCCCACCTGCTCAGGACGGGGTCCCCTGGGTCTGGCCAAGAGCATTTCTGGGCTCTGCAAGAGGGGAGTCTCTCATTTCCCCACCATCTGCTGAATCCCACTCGCAGGGCCCCACTCAGTGGTGCAGGGTGGTGGAGTGGCCTGGCGGTGTGCTCCTGTGGGAGAGGACGTGGGCATGGCCTGGCCTGGGGCCACAGTGCCAGCGTCACTCAAGTCCTTGGGAGGTCGCATTCTGCCGGGGACTCGGCTGTGAGCAGGACAGGGGGAGCACGAGCAGAAGTGCATAATGATAAGTGACAGAGTGACAGTGATCCGTGACGGTGGAGAGTGGCCTACAAGGGGAAATGGGCGCAGGCAGACTGTGGTGCAGCCGAGAAGAAGGGGGACATGCGGAGGCAGCCAGGGTCGAGATGCGCCTTCTCTGTGAGCGCAGGAGGGACAGGCTGCTGTCTGTCCTGGTGGTGCGCTGCGGCTGCCTGGCTGCCAGCAGGTGCGGGGGTGCAGAGGAGGGTGGCCACCAGGTGGGACCTGGCCTAAGGTCTGTCCCGGCCGTGGCCCTGCAGCGGGGCGGGCGCAGGTGTGAGGTGTGCTGATAGTGCTTACAATGGACGGTGTGGCAGACGCAGGGTGACCCTCGAGGCTGGTGCAGGTTGGCCGAGTGGCCTGTCAAGAATGTGGGAAGGGGGCTGGGGATGTGGCTCCAGCGGTAGCGCGCTCGCCTGGCATGCATGGGGCCAAGGTTCGATCCTCAGCACCACATACCAACAGAGATGTTGTGTCCACTGAAAACTAAAGAATAAATTAAAAATTTAAAAAAAAAAAAAAAAAGAATGTGGGAAGAGTGGACTTTAGGGGCAGGGGGTCAAAAGCTCAGGTTTGAACACGAGAAATTTCCAAACCCAAGAATCTCAGGAGACTAGCAGCACAGCCCAGTACCAGGTGCAGCCTGGTCCCTGGCACCTGGACAGTACTCAGGGCTGCTGGCTGCTCTCAGTGCCGGCTACTGCCATCCCTGACCACCTCTCCAGTAGGCAGGGCCCCCGCAGCACCCTGCTCCCCACTGTTGTTTCATGACCTGGGCCTCCCGGCATGATCTCCCCCAGGGAACTATGAGCTGCGGCTCAGGGCTGGAGGGAGAGTGTCTGATAAGATGGACCTGAGGAGGGGCCTGAATACAGTGAAGCTACAGCTATGCAGACATGAGAAGAGCAGGTGCCAAGGCCCTGGGGCAGACTGAGGCTTAGTGTGTTGTGGGGGTGAGGAGGCTGGTGGCTGCAGGGGGCTGATGAGGGAGGATGCAGAGGTGGACGAGGGGTGGATCCTGGGGGCCACGAAGACAAGCAGTGAGAACGTGGTTTCCCTGTGATGGGCACAGCCGACCCAGAGAAGACCCTTGTTGAGAGCAGGGGGGAGCTCAGGGGCAGGGCTCAGCCTCGGGGCCACTGCAGGTGTCTGAGCTTGAGACGCGGCTTGGCAAGGGTGGAGGGGGCGGCCAGCCTGGGACATGGTTTGAAGCTTGGTGGGCTCCCGCTGCGGCTGCCCTGGATGTGGAGGGGAGAGGACTCGCCGGCTCTGAGCGTCCTCTGGAGGGTCGGCTTTGGCTTTTGCTGGGACAGGCCCTGCGCTGAGCAGATCTGGGGCGCACTGGAAGGTCTGGGTTGGACGGTCGGCAGTGCCGTGAGAGCTGCGCCTGCCCAGACGTCAGGCCCGACTACCAGCTCTGGGGCGCGTGACTCAGGATGCCAGCTTCCCACTGTGTCCCGTGGTGCAGACGGGCCGCCTGGTTGTGGACCACTGTCCTCTGGTGCTTTCTGACCAGCCACGTGACCTTTGACCTCTCTCCCTGCCGTAAAAAGCTGGGTTGGCAGTGCTGCCCTCCGGGGGCCCTTCCAGCCAGAGGCTCTGGGAATCCAGGAAGTCCGGATTTAGATGTGTGGCTTTGGAAGCTGGCAGCAAGCAGGGGGTGGAATCCGGAAGGCCCTGGCCATTGTGAGCCCAGTCTAGAGGCCGGACGGAGGGACGGGAGCCACCCAGGCAGTCAGAAGTGAAAGTCCCTTCCGCAGGCCCCGCCCCCTGGGAAGCAGTGACCAGCCTCCTTGGCACCCACCCGGCTGGGCCAGGCCGCTATGGTCCTGCGTCCAGAGACACCGGCCAGCCCAGTGCTTCCTCCTCGATAGATAACGCCGTCGGCCTGCAGGGC
>NW_026000222.1:2188819-2203276 GCF_001458135.2 Marmota marmota marmota | reverse complement strand
CGCCGTCGGCCTGCAGGGCCAGGCCGTGCCCGCTGCAGCGAGCGCCAGTGGGAGCGAAGTGGGGGGGGGGCTTCGCCAGGGGACTCTCGAGTGTTGTGAGTTTTTGTTTGTCACTGTGAATCCCGTGTAGTCGGGGCCAACGTGGCAGTGACCACTGCGTGGGGATGGCACCAAGTGCGCAGGCCGCCAGGGGACACCCGGCCGGGGTCTAATAGGTGGAGACAAGGTCAGTGCTGGCGAGCCCGTCCAGCTGCGGACACAGGCCCCGCTGCAAGCTCTCCGCCCAGCTGCACAGGAGCGTTGCCCAGGTGACCCTCCCCGGCACTGAGACCCAGGTCTTCAGACAGGAGCCGGGCAGCAGCGTGGTCTAAAGGCCCCCAGCACGGAGCCGGGTTTGAGACTTCGCTCTCAAGCTTGAGTGTGGGTCCAAGCACTTGGGGGTCTGGTTGAAGTGCGGTCGACCCCAGCAGGTCTGGAGTGGGACCCGGGATCCTGCATCACCCCCACCCCCAGGGCACCCCGGAGAAGCAGGGCTAATCAGCTGCTGAGTGGACGGGGCAGGGCTCTGCATGACCACCAGGTGCAGGGGTGTGGCTTCCAGCAGCCCTCCCCCCTGAGGCGCGAGGTGCTGGTGCCACTCACCTTCACCTGGTGTCCAGGGCAGGGCTCTAGCTCTCCACCCTGGGCTCCCATTGCCATGTCTGGGTCCCTACCTTCCTCACCCCCAGGACGCCACTTTAGGCCACATTCTTCCACCAAGGTGCAGTGTCCCCTGCAGAAGGAGCCCTGGGAGGGGCGGCAGCAGAGGCAGCAGCTCCTGGGTCTGGTCAGGGCTGGGCCCAGACAGACCACTGTCCTTCTGCTCCTCACTGCACACCTGCTGGCCTCCCCAGCCAGGATGGGGCCCCGGAGGACAGTGCCAGCTCTGTGGGACCAGAGAGGACATCCTGAAGGTGTGGGGATGGACAGCCCGCACAGAGGCCCCGCGTGGCTGGTCACTAACACCTGGAGAAGGGCAGGGCGTAGGTCTAGGAGAAGGAGCCTTGAATGCCCTCGCAGGGGTCCTCCTCTCACTCGTGACCCCTCGGTCTTCAGTGGTGCACAGAGGCGGCTGCCTCCCGGCCCTCAACCACCCAGGGTTCTGCAGCCGGGGAGCCCTGAGGACGGATCTCCTCTGAGGGCAAAACTGGGAGCCACAACCCGAGTTAAAGGTTGGAAAATCCTAGTGGATGCAAGGTGACAGGGGTGGCCCTCAAGCTGGGGAAGCTGTAGGAGCCACCTCAGCCCTTCCTGTCCCAGCGACCCAGTGCCAGACCACATGCACACACACACACACACACACACACTCACGCACACACACATGCACACACACCCACGGTGGGTGAGCAGGACAGTTGCCTGGTTTGATGATTCTGTATCTTCTCTTTCCTAAACAAGCCTCGCCATGAATAGCGCTAAGATAGGGTCAATTAGACGTCCCTGCCCAGGCTGGCGAGCGCCCCTCGTGGACTGGAGATTCTATGGTCAGCTGCAGGCTTCCCTGGCCCCTCCTGGCCTGATGAGGCTGTGTCCACTCGCAGCTGCAGCAACGTTCTCTTCGCACGATGTCGGTGTATCTTGCGTTCGAAGCTCGTGGCAATGTCACTCTGTGAAGGGACGTTTTTCCTGGTGGGAGAAGACACACGCAGTGCAGTCCTGGACAGTGTCCCAGGGCGAGTCGTGGTCCCACTAGGACTGGACCACTCTACTAGCTCTGGACTTGGGGACGCTGTCGAGCAGCAGTTGGCTGAAGGAGATGCTGATGCAGAGGTGGGGAGCCTGCTGTGGGGACGTGGCCTGGGAATCCCAAGGATGTGGAAGGGGCCGCTCTTCCATCTGCAAATGCAGGGGCCAGGGAGAGGCACCAGCCCCAGGGCTCCAGCCTGGGCTCCCAGCAGAGGCAGCCCGAGCATCCCTCGGAGGCTCACTCCCCCGAGGAGGACTCCAGCCAGGCCTTGGGCAGCCCTGGCAGCCACACGGGGCTCGGCTGGTTGTCCCCGTGCTCCAGGGAGCCAGCGGGCATCCTCCCAGCCTCTCGCCCTGCTGGCTGCCCTGTTACCAAGTCGGGGAGGCCTGGGGAGCTGGGCTCTGCAGCTGCTCCTGGGCAGGTGCAGTCGCATCCCACCGGCCTTTTGTCTCCACCTGTGAAGCCCCCGGGCCCACCCCGCCAAGGACAGCGAGGCCTTTCTCCAGGGTTCCTGCTGTTGCTCTCCATGGCGAGGCCGTGCTGGACGCCCCTGTGGCCACTCCCCTGGGCCACTCCCACAGCTGCCGGAAAGCACCTGCTCCACACAGCTACCTGCAGTGCCCGTGAGGAGGTCTCAGAACTCTGCCCTAGGGGGCCCGCCAGAGTGTCCTGGTGGGGAGGGGCGGCCACCCTAGATTCAGGAAAGAACAGTTGTCCCACAGAAGCTCCTGTAAGCACCACTAGATGCTGTTCAGTCCACTTTCTGCTGCTTGGGGACCCTAAAGATGACCAAAGTCACATCAATCACCACATCACAAACCAGAAAGGCCCATGAAAGATCGGATAGCCAGGGGTCTCCAAACCCAGGAACCTCAGGGCTCCAAGGGGCCAGCGGGAAGCGGGGACAGGTGGCTACTGAATTTGGGTTGGATGACCTTGAGCAAATTAAGTCCGTTTTCTGAACCTCACCTTCCTCACCTGTGAAGTGGGCAGTATTGGCTGCTCGGCGGAGGCTGGGGAGGTACTGCAGGGATAAAGTGCTGCACTGTTCCCGGCAGGGGTGGCAGCGGCTGCTCTAAGACCCTGCTGGACCTCTAGGGATGAGGTCAGAGAGGGCAAAGGAACGCCCTTTGCCCTCAGTAAGGGTCGAGTGGAAGCGACGGCCACACCAGTGCAGTTCACTGTTGCTCTCCATGGAGGGCTTGGGTGCTGACAGTGGTCGCAGTCCCCTGGGCGGATTGTTCCAGACAATCGGATTCTCTTTTCATTTGCTTCAAGGTAATTTCCTTCCTGTATCCAAATGGGTCAGCATGGGGCAACAAGAACTTCTTTAGTATTTTCCACAATTGAAGTGTGGTTACACTATAGAAAAGAAATGGCACACCTGCACTAGAAACATTTGGAGAACTCTGTAGCTATGATTTGTTGTGTTAAGTTGGTAATGGCCATGGTGATAAAAAAATAAATGAAATCACCATCACTACCACATCACCACCACCACCACCATCTCCACCACCATCACCATCTCCACCACCATCACCACCACCACCATCACCACCACCACCATCACCACCATCACCATCATCATCACCATCATCATCATCACCATCATCATCACCACCATCACCATCATCACCATAAACACCATCACCATCCCATCACCACCATCACCATCATCATCACCATCACCATCATCATCATCACCATCACCACCATCACCATCATCATCACCATCACCACCATCATCATCACCATCACCATCATCATCATCACCATCACCACCATCACCATAACCATCATCACCATCACCATCACCATCACCATCACCATCACCACCATCATCACCACCACCATCACCATCTCTACCATCATCATCACCACCACCATCACCATCTCCACCATCATCATCACCATCACCATCACCATCATCACCATAAACACCATCACCATCACCATCACCACCATCACCATCATCATCACCATCACCATCATCATCACCACCATCATCATCACCACCATCACCATCATCACCATAAACACCATCACCATCACCATCATCATCACCACCATCACCATCATCATCACCATCACCATCATCACCATCATCATCACCATCACCACCATCACCATCACCATCACCATCACCATCACTGGGTAAATGTCACTTGGTTCTCGGGCTGCCCCATATGGGTCAGCAGTCAGACACTTCTGGGAGGAGCTTCATAGGAGCCACCTCCTCTTGGCTCCTCTTTGCACAGTTAGAGGGAGCCAAGAACTTTATGCACCAGCTGCAGCATCTCCTCTGTCCCCAGTTGCGGCCGAGCCTGACCTCACCAGGCAGTTACAGCTGTGTTCACTGTGCGCGTGGCTTCCAGCCTCCACCCGAGGCCTGCTTTCCACACAGGGTGGATTCCCATGAACTCTGCTCTTTATGACCAGCTGGTTCCGATTAGAGATGAACCAATAAAGTGTGGAGTAATACAGTCCCAGCGTGTTCCCGAATGTAGCACTTTTCCACGTGTTTTGATTTATTGGTCGACCAACAACTCCCAGCCCTTGGACAAGGTGGATTCCATACTTCACGTACTTTGTTTATTTTGATAAATGCAGCCTTTCAGAGATTCAAAAAGGGCCAACATAGGCTTGATAAAGGTGTGTGTGAGAGTTGGTCTTGGTGTATGCTCGTGAGGTGAACTTGTGGGGTGTGAGACTGCAGGGTGTGAGGACCCATGAGTGGGTGTGTGTGAGCATGGGTGTGAGCATGTGCAGGTGTGCAATTCCCTGGGCAGGGGCTGGCTCTCCTGCACAGGGTGCTTGAGTCTCCACACAGTGCTCCTGTGGGTGCTCCTGTAGGCGCTCCTGTGGGTGCTCCTGAGGGTACTCCTGTGGGTGCTCCTGGAAGTGCTCCTATGGGTGATCCTGTGGGTGCTCCTGTGGGTGCTCCTGTGGACGCTCCTGTGGGTGCTCCTGTGGAACTCCTGTGGGTGCTCCTAAAGGTGCTCCTGGGTGCTCCTGAGGGTGCTCCTATGGGTGATCCTGTGGACACTCCTGTGGGTGCTCCTGAGGGTGCTCCTGTGGGTGCTCCTGGGGGTGCTCCTGTGGGTGCTCCTGTGGGTGCTCCTGTGGGCACAGTGGCCTGGGCAGAAAGGAATGGCACCTCAGTGCCTCCTAAGCATCTGCTCTCCTGTTCTCCAGGTCCCCCTTGAAGGTGGCGGTGACTCAGCAGTCCCCGGGCTGGACTTGTTTCAACACAGGAGATTTTAAAGTGAAGTCCAGCCATGGCCTGGGAGAAGTCCAGCAGGGTTCCAGATGGCACGGAGTGGCCTGGGGCAAGTCCACCAGGGTAGGATGCTCTGGGAACCCAGACCCTCTCTCAATCCAAGCAGACGGGTGATGGGTGCTCTGCAGCCCTTGCTCCCCAGCCCGGCCGAGCTCTGTGGCTTATGCCAGAAAACAGGGTCGGGGAGCCTTAGGAGAGTCCTGGGGGCCTTCTGGGGAGGTGGGGTGAGTTTGGCATTGTGGACTCTGTTCAGAAGAAGAGCAAAGGTGGTCTCGGACGCGGACTTGCAGTTGTGTGCTGGAATCACGGGAGCAAAGGAGCGTGACACAGGAGCCCTGTGAGCTACCAGGTGCCTTTTGTTCATTCAGAAAATGAGGCCCCTGGGGAAGCAGCACCTGTCATGAGCTCACGCAGGTGGGAGGCAGAGAGCCAGCCAGCCCTGAGCAGACAGACCATCAGGTGGGTGGCACTTGTGAAACAGCCCTGTAGGAGATGACCAGGGAGAGGCCACAGTGGGGTCAAAGCTGAAGGAGAGGGAAGCAGGCCCCCCGCCCGCCAGCCTTCCCCCAGGGGACAGCGAGGAAGAGGCGCTGGAGGAGCAGCGCAGGTGCAGGGCCGAGGCAGATGTGACTGCGGCAGGAGGGGCCTGCAAGGGCCGGAGCTGGAGCTGAGCCCCGCTGGGTCCTCAGCCTACGCTGTGCTGAGAATCCTGCAGCCCAGGCTTGTCCCCGGGGAGCAGGGGCCGTGGCCGTGGGGAGCACCCAGAGCTGCGGTGCAGCCCCCGGGCCGAGCAGCCCTGTGTGGCTGAGCACAGGTGAGCCACAGGGGGACTGGACCCAGATGGCGTCCACAGAGACAATCATGGGATCGAGGCCTGGGAAGATGCTCGGGCGTTGAGGTCAAAGAGATGGGGCGAGGCCCTGGGGAAGGCTGGGAAGGGCATTTCTGGGGGCCTGCAGGGGAGGGAGGGGTGGCCCTAGGAAGAGGTCCCCGGACGCTCAGGCCAGTGAGGCAGCCAGAGTGGCTGGAGGAGAGCCACTGGGAAGCCAGACACAGGCTGCATGGGCCATCGGGAACAGTCGGGTTTCCCAGGTAGGATGGTCCCCAGAGCCTAGGCCAGCGCAGGGCAAGGAGCTCATTTAGTTTCTCCCTGGAGGCTGGGAGGAGTAGGGAAGTGGCCAGGAAGGGGAGGAAGCCATTTGCTCACAGAGGGGCCTCTGCTGGGCACCCAGGCGGCTCCCGCAGGGGACTCCTGGGGACTTGGAGAACACAGCTCAAGGGGTGCACTGGGGCAAGGAAGCTGGGGTCGCAGGCACAGCCGGCTGGGAACGAGGAGCACCAGGGACTCAAGGCCCAGTTGCCCTGGCTGGAATCCACGTCCCACCATGTGCCAGGCTGTAGGCGTGTGGAGGTGGCCGCTGGGTGGAGTGGAGCCGGAGGTCGGCAGGCACCGAGCTTTGCTCCCCACCTCTCTCACACTTGGAAAATGTTTGCTGTTGTACAGTGGGGGGGGGGGGCGGGGACAGGCCAGCACAGATATTCCCAACCGTCCTGGGGCCTTCTGGGAAGGAAGACAAGGAGCAGAGGAAATGTCCAGTTGCTTCCTTTTCCAGAGGGTCATCTCAGAGATGTGAACCCCCAGACCTCATCTGATCACACTGAGGTCAATTTTCAATGGAGATAGTGCGGCCGTCCCATTAAGCCCACCCCACACGGGGAATTTTATTGTTTAAGGTAGTTGAAAGGAGGGTTGAAAAAAATCCCTGGAAAAACAAGCAGCATTTGTCACTATAAATTAAAAAGTCCCCGCAAAGGCTGCAACCCCTTCCCGTCGGCAGCGCGGGGCTGGCAGCCTCCTATCACGTCCCAAATCCTCTCAGACTGGCGCTGTGAACTGCCACCACCTCCAGTGGGGAAGCTGAAGCTTACGGAAGACTGCCCTGACTGACCCCTGCCCCAGCCTGTCTCCTGCCCCTGACTGACCCCAGCCCCCGCCTGCCCCCGATTGTCCCCAGCTCCCGCCTGCCCACAGCCCCCACCTGCCCCCAGCCCCTGCCTGCCCCCAGTTTGGTGCCCTGCCTGCCCCCAGCTTTGGTGTCCAGTTTCCATCTGCTGGTTGCTAGTCTGGCTACTGATTGCATCAGGTTCCCAGGTCCCTGCACAAGGTGATGATGGTGATGATGGTGATGGTCATCCTAGTGATGGTGGAGGTGATGATGGTGGTGATGGTGAGGGTGGTGATGGTCATAATGGTCATGGTCATGGTGCGGGTGATGGTAATGGTTATGTTGGTGACTGATGGTGATGGTCATGGTTTCAGTGGTGATAATGGTGATGGGGTGATGATAGTGATGATGGTGGTGCTGATATGGTGTTGATGGTGATGGTGGTGATGATCATGCCAATGATACTGGTGATAATGATGATGGTGGTGGTGGTGATGGTGGTGATGGTGATGATGGTGACAATCATGATGATGATGGCGATGATGATGGTGACAGTGGCAGTGATGATGGCTGATGAATGGAATTCACCATATGCCATGTGAACCCTGGCTCATGTCCTTTGCATATATTAATTAATTTTTTAATGTTTTATTTTTGTTGTAGTTGGACATAATGCCTATTTTTTATTAATTTATTTCTATGTGGTGCTGAGGATCAAACCCAGGCCTCACATGTGCTAGGTGAGAAAGAACTCTACTGCGGAGTCACAACCCAGCCTCATGTATTAGTTAATCTAATTCTCATAATTACCCTGTGAGAATTATCATCATCTCCATTTTAGACGAGGAAACTTAGGCCCAAAGAGTGGACCTCCTGTGTTCGATCTCAAGAGCTCATTCTGGGAGCTGAGCTCAGAAGAGTTGAACATGAAAGGTTTGTTTCTTTGGAGGCAGTAACCTTAACTGTGAAAACTTGTTTTTCACTCATTTGAAACTAAAGGTCAGCGGTCTCCTTGCCTCTTCTGTCTTTCTTCCCTTCTTCTTCATGTATTTATTTTTAGACATTCAAGCCTCCCTTTCACTTATGGTCTGAAAAATATCTGTCCCCTTTGAGGTGTTTGCTCCCCCTGGAGACCTGGCAGCCATCCAGAGCCGGTGCTGCTGGCCTGCCCAGGTGGACCAGGGTCCACGTTCTCAGAGCGGCAGTGAGAAACCCTTGAGCCGTGCACTGTTTACGTTGTTGCTTTACCTTGTTTATTGCACCTAGAGCCACAAACATAAAATGGAAAGCAGATGAGCCAGAGGATGCGTTCTGGGCTTGCCGCACGTGCTGATGGATGAGGCACTATCTGATGGATGAAGGAGTCTCCCAGCGTAGAATCACCCCACCGTGGAGCTGGGTGGGGCAGGTAGGTGCCGTCCTGGGCCCCAGCTGGGCCGATGCAGGGCCAGGCTCTCCCCAGGCCCCTGGTCCTTCATGGAGGGCACTGTGCTAGATGCCAAGGGTCACAGGGGGAGGGAACTGGAGCAGGGGAGGTTGGGGGCAGCTGCAGGGTCACAGAGGACACTCCATGACAGGTCCAGAGAGACCATTCAGTTTGTGTCCACTTCCCTGAGCATACAAGAGGGGTCATGCCTCCCTCTCCACTTGGCTGTGGCCAGGCCAGGTTTCTGGACACCAGGCTGGCAGCAGGCTGGCCTGCACCTGGGGTCTCGGGTGGTCAGGAGTGGGAGTGGGCTCTCTCTTCTGTACCCTTCCTGGTGCAGCATGGAGCCCGCTCCCTGGTGATTGTGTGCAACAGAGACCTGTGGGCTCTCCGCACAGAAGGTGTGGCTCGGAAGTGGACACTGGTATGGAGGCCCTGAGGGGTCAGGCCGAGAACCGCAGCACGGCCTCTGGTCCCAGCTGGTCTGTAGGGCAAGGGCACAGTGCTGGGGGCACTGACCCAGGGAGGGCACAGGTTTCCCTGGACGTGGGAGGTCACCTGAGTGCTGTGGAGTAGGCCAGGTGGCTAGGAGAGGAAGGGCATTTGGGGCGGGGACAGCACATGTGAGGGCTGAGGGAGGGCAGGCTTGGCATGAAAGACAGGCGCCCAGCAGGAGGGACGGCAGCTTCGTGCCACCCAGGCAGGGAGCTGGGCCTGGAACGTCATGTCGAGGGGACTGGACTTGGTCAAGCAGTCAGGAGAGTCACTGTGCTAAGCAGGGGCCATGCGGTCACTTTGCCTGTTAGAGAATTACGTTGTTAAGGTTTGGATATGAGGCGTCCCCCAAGTGGTCCCCTGTCAGTGCAGGAATGTTGGATTATGAGAGCTGGGACCTGATCGGCCCAACCCAGTGTAGCTGGACAGGCTGGGTCATCACTCTAGGCGGTGGAGGGTGGCTGTGGTGGTGGGGCGTGGCCGTGGTGGGGCGTGGCTATGGAGGTGGGCGTGGCCTGGAAGGGTGCATCTGCCCTGTGCCCCCTCCCCCTCCTCCCTGCTTCCTGGCTGCGGGGAGCCGAGCAGCTGTCCTCTGCAGCCCCCAGGATGTGCTGCCTCACCTCAGGCCCAGAGCATGGAGTCGGCCTTGGATGGACTGAGGCCTCTGAAACCCTGAGCCCCCAATAAACTTTCCCTCCTTAGAGTTGCTCTTGTGGGGTCTTCTGGTCACAGCAGTGCTAAAGCCGTCTAAAACACTGGCTCCAGAGTGGCCTGGAGACTGGGTGGCAGAGACCCATTTCATGTCCCCACATCCACACATTTGTTCCACTAATGGGGACTGAGGACCTGACACAGGCCAGGCTCTGCCCTAGGCAGGCAGGCAGGCAGCCACGAGCAAACTGTGGCCTCCCACGGGTGGAGCCACGTGGAGAACAAAGCTGGGTCGGGTCAGGCGCACGGGGTGTCGGGCCGCGCTCCTGCGCACACAGGGTGCGCATCAATGTTTTGGGCAACCTGTATTCTATAGAAAATCTGGCAGCATGTCCAGGGACGTGTCACCGAGGAGAGGGGACACCATAAGTGCACTTCAAATCCTGAGCAGCACCAGCCTTGGACACAAGCAAGTGGAGGAAGGGCTCCAGGCCTGGGACGTCACAGGTCCGCGGCAGCCCCAGACGTCACCCACGCTCGCCAGGCAGGGGCCATTCCAGCTGTGCACATGTGACCCTGTGACAGTTTTAGTTGTTTTGAATTCTAAGAAAGATTTATAGAACCCACACTGATAGTTAGTGCTTAGGGTAAAGATGAGTAAAAACAGGAGAAAGAGTCAGCTCAGGCTGACTCCAAGGAAACACCCCCCGGGAGAAGGGTGAGCAGAGATGGCCAGGGCGCCTGTCACACACAGGTGGCGAGAGGGGCCGAGAGAGTCACCAAGGCCAGCCCCTGTCACGCAGCCCTCCTCTGCACCCGTGAAGCTGCCAAGCAGTCTCTAAGGAGCGGGGTGGTGCCCCGCTGTCCAGTCAGAAGCCTCCTCAGAACACGTGGTGCGGGGCCTCTGAGGAGTGCCCACCACCGTGGGTGCCAGAAAAACCAACAAGGAAAACGACCTGCAGGTCAGGGGCCCACCCTGCAGAGCGCGGCTCCCAGAGGAGCCACACAGGTGGCGGGTGGGCGTTCTCCAAACCGGAGCCTGCAGGACCGGCATGGAGTGCCCATCTGGGCGGGAGGTCCGTGATGTCCACGAAGGGCCAAGCTCCACCTGCATGTCCCACCCCTGTCCCGCCACCCCAGGAGCTCACTGCGCTGTGTGCCTGCGGCTGCCCTCTTGTCCTGGCCCCACCCTGGGCACGGAGCCACAGAGGGTACGGAAGTCATCGGCCTGCAGTGTTTATTTTCGGCCTTTTCCACGGCCCGCCAGCCAGCTATCAAGCTGGACACATTTTGCTTTTTTTAACTCAACCTGGTTCATGGCTCCAGTGATGAGCTGGGACCCAGGGGACGCTCGTATCTGCGTTGACACAGGAGCGCCAACTGTGTCTCTTTGATCCAAGATAAAAATGGTTTTCAAACAAGGGGAAAGCACCATGCAAAACAGGCGGGTCCCCAAGGCAGAGGTGCGGGACGTGGGGGGGGGGGCTGGCCCTGGGGGGTCTCGTTGTCACAGCTGGCCACACCTGGAACGCCCTCCCCATCTGTTTCCGCTGAGATTCGAGATGGAGTGGCCGAGTCTCCTGGGTGCGGGTGCTAGGCCCACGTGATGGAGGCTCAGGCTGGCCCTGTTGCCAGCCTGTCATGGTGGACAGCTCGGTATTTACCCCTTCATCCCTTGTCAGCTACCAGCTCTTCAGTGACAGCACCTGTGCCCGTTATATGCCTATTTCTGGGGATATAACAGAATGTGAAGGACCCACCCTTGTCCACCCAGAGCTTCCAGTCCGAATGAGCCACAGACGGTCTGAGAGTGAGGGTGGTCTGGCTGCTCCCCACATCCTGTACCCCCTGCAGGGCCATGTTTCCTCACCAGACCCTTAAACGTCAGGGTCCCTGGGACCTACTCCTGGGCCCTCTTCTGGCTGCCCATCAGCCCCTGGCACTCACTGTTGGTATCTGCCCATCTGAGAGCCATGGCTTGCCTGCAACACAGTACCCCAATCCCTGGGCCGAGCAGGTGTCCTTGGCAGAGGGAGTGGTGACCTGTGTCCAGCACAGCTTCTGACTCAGGTGGGCGGGGCCCGAGATTCCACACCTTCTGCAAGTTCCCAGGCCATGCTGCTGCTCCCCAAAACACAGAGCCACCAAGGTTCCCTGGCCCTGGGGAGAAGGCAGCTCCCTCGGAGGCCCGGGAGTTAGCAGGTGGGTGAGTACTTGCATTTCTGTCAGCAGGAAAACTACCTGCTGTCCAGTTAGCCAACACGACCCGCAAGACCGGTATCCCGCGGCAATAACTGATACCCACGTGGTCATAACTGAAGTGCCCACTCTTCTCAATGACATCTATTACCAAAATGACCACAAGGACAGCAGGAGGGCGTTTTTGAAGCTGGCAGTGACTGCTCAGCTGGAGACTTCTCAGGTCACTCCATAGTGATCCTGTCCAGCTGGCCAAGGGGTGACGTCCTCCAGGTCCAGTGGTAGGCTGGCCACCCCTGCCGGTGGCTGGCAGTAGGACTGCACCTGGACCCAGCAGGTGACTCTGCCTGTTGGTGAAGCAGGGTGGGGCAGCTGGACGAGGCACTTGGAGCCTGGCTCCTCCCACTGGACACTGTCCCAGGAAGCCTCCTGGGCGGCCTTGCCCTGGACACTGACCAGCTACTGCTATGCTCATTCCCCTGGATCTAAGCTCTGGGGGCCACAGCTGTGTAAAAACAGGCAATTTCACCTTGAACTCCTGGATTTTCTTGAAATGCAGGAAGATGGGCCCCAGGTGGGATTCGTGGTGGTCGCTGGCCTCGGCTGAGGGTGGTCTCCTGCTGCAGGCAGGCAGGCTCCCCAACACGGGTTGTTTGATGGTGTCATTGAGACGCGTGTGCAGAAGCCTCCTGTGAGTTCTATTCTAGGCGTTGAGGAAGGGGACAGAGGGGAGGGGAGAGAGAGGCAGGCAGGGAGGAAGGGAGGATGGGACTCCTTCAGAGGGCCGCGGTCCTCAGACTCACTCAGGGGACTTGGACCTGGAGGTGAAACCAGAGGCCCAACCCTTCCCATGCCCCGGCCACCCAGGAGGGACACGCATCCCCCGGGCTCATGCGCATCTGCTATTTACGCATACATCTTTCTCACACAGCACGGCCCTCCAAGATCACCCGGGACATTCCCAGGATGGACGGCGGAGGCGGCGGGAGGCAGGGTCCCTTGAACTGCTCTCTCAAGGGTAGTTCTCTCTGTGCTCTTGCATGGAGGCTTCTAGGCCGGCCTTATGGCTCACCTCCCAGGGAAGAGGCGACACTCTCCCGTGTCCAGCGTGTCCAGCGGTGGGGGTTCTTCTGGGTAGCACCGGCTGAAATCCTGACCGTGCCCAGCCCTCCCCGCGCATCCCACCAGCCAAAGTCAGGAAGTTCCTTCCCCAGAGGGGCCAGGATCCGACCGAGCTGCAGGGATCAGTACCCCCACATGGAGTGGCAACACACCCACCAAGCTGCCCTGTCCCCGCCCTGTCCCTGTCCCAGGAATCCAGACCAGCTGGCCTCCAGGAGGAGGGAAGCCATTGTACCAGCCTCTCTGCTCATGGGGTGCCAAGCTCCCCTGGAGGTGAGGGGAGGGGAGGTCCACTCTGTCACAACCAAATGGTTCTAGCAGCCTAAATGTCACTCACTGTCCCCTGATGAGAACAAATAAACAGCTCGGGCTGGCAGGCGTGGGGGAGGGGCGGCACTGTACCTGGAGAGCACGGGGCTGACCCAGAGCTTCCCACGCTGGCACACACACTGTCCACACACCACAGGCCCTCCCCAGGCGTCCTCCTTGACTCCCTGACGCACAGCGCACAGGAGCCCAGGGCTGGGAACACGCCTGGACAGGGGCATTTGCACTAAGTGCCGTGAACTGTGTGTTTTGAAATGGTTAAATTTTTGCTACACGAATCTCCCTTCCGCTGTTTAAAAGGCAACAAGAGGCCTTGCCCACCAGGTGGACACAAGCATCTTCACGGGACAGGGACCGTGTGCTGAGGCGGCTCTCACAGGGAGGCAGCGTGAGGGCCCGGGGCCCAGGGCCCGGGGCTGTAGGCCCTGACTGTCCAGGGGAGCAGGCGCATCATCATCTGGGTCTTCCTGCTGCCTGTGGGGGCTGAGGTCAGGGAGGTGGGACAGCCAAGCCCAGCCAGTGGACCAGTCGGAGCCCCTTGTCTGTTGTCCAATCCATGAGGCCTATGATTGTCCTCCCACCCCACCCCACCCTGCCCGTCTCCTGATCAGGGCTCACTGAGCAGCTGCCCCCTTGATTTGGGCATCCTGGTCAGCTGGCCCAGTTGGCTGTACGGCGCTAGAGGACGCCCCTCCGGCAGCCCAGTGTGAGCACAGCTGGGCAGGGCTGCTCAGCCAGCTACTGAGAACTTGGGGCGGATGCCCCGGGCCACGGCATCAGCTGTCGGGTTCGTGGCGGGGAGGGGCGCGCGGGAGCCGTTGTCTGGTGGCAGGAGCCCCAGGTCCGCCTCGCTGCCCGTGCACAGCTGTGCCCTTCTCGGCCCTTTGGTGCTGTCTGCAGGTGAGCACCTCAAGGCAGAGGTGCAGCTGTGACTCGGTCACATGGCCTCCACCCCCTGGAACCCAGCGCGTGGGAGGCAGGCAGAGGCTGGCAGACACAGGAGGACTGGGCTGGTTTAGGGGACGGCGCTGGAGCAGCTGAGGCCCCCCGGACGCTGGCCATCTCCACTCAACCGCCGGACAAGGGCCACTCATTCCTCTGCAAAGGCTGGGTCACTCTGCCTGTGGCCGGCGCTGAGCCACACGGGTGCCTCCTAGGGGCTTGCCGGGCCTGGGAAGTGGCACCAGACTCAGGAGGGAGGTTCGGGCAGAAGGCTGAGGTCAGCACCATTTGGAAAGATTCACTGCCAAGCCTGTGAGCAGGGAACCGGCAGAGGGGTGCCTCC
>NW_026000222.1:2179479-2188687 GCF_001458135.2 Marmota marmota marmota | reverse complement strand
CCCCCGCCCCCCCCCCCACCCCAAGTTCTCTTTCCTTCATGTACTCCGTCAGCGAACGTCCAAGGAGCAGGCATTCCCACATGTCCTGCCGAGGGCCCCAGATGAATGGCATATGCGCCAGGGCCGCTGGCCTCAGGGAGTGACAGGAACACAGGCAGGCTGCCTCCGCCTCCTCCCCAGCCCACTCCTCAGCAGGCCAGGGCCATGCAGCCCGGGCCTCTCCAGGGGCCCGCACCTGGCCAGCAGCCCCTGAAACAGTGACCACCCTGGGCACAGGAGTCTCCCAGCTGCCAGGAAGGACGCCCCCAGGATGTGGGGTCCCCTGCGCCCTCAGCCAATGGCTCTTCCTCAGAAGGTCACTTTTCCTGACTTGTGCTGACCGCGACCTTCTTTCCCCGCTGGTTGAGGCCCTGAAAGAGCAGGAGGGACGCCCGGGACGCAGACTGGCCTGCCGCCGCCCTCTCCCGGGCCCTCTGGAGACCCGCCTCTGGCCAGGCTCGGGGCTGCCCACACCTGGTGGACCCTGCTGGCCTTGGGGGTGACCACAGACAACAGTGCTCATCATTTGACCTCAGTGAAGTGTAAGTAGGAAAGGTACACAGGCTGCCTGTCCCCGGTCCTGCTGTGACATCCCTTGTCGGCTGCTGACCTGGGACTAAGGTACTTGGTATGATGCCACCGGTCACTGTGCAGCCCTTGGCAATTGGGTGCCCTCTCTGGGCCTCTGTCTTCTAAACAGAAAATGAGAGACAATCTCGTCCAGAGCCCTGGTCAACAGTGCCACCAGAGGCCTGTCCTCACACTGCCAGTGGGGGTGTCGCTTGGGCCTGGGGAGGGAAGCACCCGGGGGGGGGGGTTGGGAACCTGGGGGTGAGCTGGGGAGGGCGGGAGGACAGAGGGGTGGGAGGAGGCTGGGAGCCTCCAGCAGGAGAGGCCGAAGGAGCACGGGCGGCGGCTCTAGAAGCCCGGGCTGCAGCGCCACCCACCCCGAGTCTCAGCTGGCCAGTGGGGACCCTTGGAGTGAAGGTGGCCCCAGGCTGTGCCCCCAGGAGGCACATAGCCTTGGTTTTCGGCAGAGGCAGGTCCTGAAGGCTCCAGGCAGGAAGCCCCTCCTGGCTGTCCCTGGTCGTAACTGACTGGCAGTTGCTTTGGGCAGCGAGGCGGCCAGCATGGCTGGAGGACACAGTGGACTAAACCCCTTGCCTCATACCTGGGAAGCAGGAAGAGACAGGGGTCTCACCAGCCCCCTGGAGGGCATGACCCCCTGACCTGAGACCCAACAGGACTGCCTCCCGTCTGCTCCAAGCTGGGACCACACCTCTAACACGTGGGCCTCTGGGGACACTGTCCCCACCGCAGCCCGGGGAGGTGCTCACAGTTGTCCTGCCGGAAGGGTTAATTGCTGCTTCCTCTCCCGCCAGCTCTGCGCTCAGCTTCCCTCAACAGGAGCCAACGGCCCGAGGACTCGGAACCACAGTCCTCCGTGTGGATGGGCCCTTCTGGGGGCTCAGGAGGGCCAGGGACAAGCCGCAGGCCAGGCTGCTGTCCATGGCGCCTCCAGCAGGAGCAGGTCTCCCCCTTCCTTTTGAACCCCGCAGGCTCATGTGGAGAAACAGCTCTCAGGGTGTGTGGAGCCGAGACGCTGCTTGCTCCTGCACCTGGGTGCAGCGGCCCTGGCCCTGGCCAGGGTGTGCTCCGTCCTGCGCCCCACACCCAGCAAGGGGGGACCCGCTCTTTACCCAAGCCCAGGGCTTTGGAGAGTAAGCCCATGTCCTGAGGGTTCCAGACCCCTCCAGGTTAACCTTGAAGGCTCCATCTAAATGCCAGATCCTGAGATGGGAGCCCCAACCCCGGCCCCAGACTCTCTCCCTCCCTGTGTGTCTCTGTCTGTCTGTCCCTCCCTCTGCCTCTCTCCCTGTCTCTACTTCTCAGTCTCCCCCCCCCCCCCCCGTCTCTCAGGAATTCACACGTATCCACACTCCTCTCTCACACTCACTCACACTCAGACAACAAAGGCCACTGTCTCTGACTGGCCACGGGTTTCCCCTAATTCCCTAGAACCTTCCCCTTTATTTCCTGTCCTTGGGAAAGGGAAATGTCTAAATCCTTCAGGGGTTTCTCATTAAGATCCTGACAAATGAGAGGGAGAGGACTCAAAGCCCACCACATCACCAAATATGGGATAAAAATGTGCCGCCCCCCTGCACGGCCATAAGTCATGGCCACAGAGCCACCTAGGGCCCCAGAGAGCCGTTCCTCACAGGCCGGCCTCACCCAGCTCCCCACAACGCCACGCTGGCCGGTGTGGCCACACAGGCTCCCCAGCGAAACCCAAGACACAGGCGGGTTAACCTTCCAAACAATACCCGGCTTTCTTTCAAGCGGCCTGCCCGGCCAGTCGCCCTGCATGGGCCTGATTGACAGGGCCCCTGGGACCCGCGGGGTGAGGCCTCTGCCAGGGCTCTGGCCTTTTCTGGGGCTTAGTGGCCCCAGCAGATCCTCTGTATGGCCCAGTGGGGACCCATCTTTCAGCTCTCCCTGTCAAGAGTTCCTGCCTCCTGCGCGGGACCCCAGCACGGGGCCGGGAGCACCGCAGCCTGCCCCTGTGTGGCCTGCGGAAAGCCGTGGTGTTCCCATCGGGCGCACACTGCTGCTGGACAGTCCCTCTCCCTCACCCCCAGCTCCACACGGCCTGAGGGGCAGCTCCGAGCCCTGGGAAGGGAGCCGGGCTGTGCCCCGCCCCCCAGGCTTGCCCCTGGGCCACAACTGTCATCGCAGATCACTGTGAGAAATGAGCCCTGTGATCTACGCAGTTGGTGGACGCACAGCTGGGGCCTTGTGTCTCCCCGTAGCTGTCTGCTGTCCAGCCAGGAGCCCTCCGTGGGGTGTCCCACAGCTCTGGAGTGGGAAGTGGTCCCTGAGCACCCACTGGTGTCTATGTGAGGCCTCACCAGGGGCACAGTCATGGGGGGGCTGCTCTTCATGCCATCCCACGGGGGAAACCGAGGCTAGAGGGGCAAAGTCCCTGGGGCTCTCAGCCCCTTTGCTCTCTAAAGATCTGTGCTCACTCCTTCCACCCTGCCTCTCTGGGCCCACTGGCCACCTTCCCATCTTTAGACACACCCACTTACTGGCCGCAGGGCCTTTATACTCACTGCTAGGTGGGCTGCCCAGCTCATTCCTTTCAAGCAGGTCCTCAGCAAGGCCTCCCTGACCCACGGAGCTATGCACAGCTGCAGCTGCTGGGCAGTGTCTCCTCAGCCTGCTGAGCTTTCAGGAGAGTCTGGTGTCTCCGCCAAGGCCAAGCGGCTCTGCACATGGGTTCCAGTGTCTCCGCGACCAGGGTACAGGTCTCCAGAAGGTGGGAATCTGTGTGTTCCCAGGACCAGGACAGAGCCAGGCACAAGGCCAAGCTCAGCGAGGAGTTGATGGACAAGTGTGGGGCAGGCAGGAAGCCTGTCGCCTGGCGCCACGTGCACATGGCTTCAGCCACCCTTCCGCTTACAGGGCTGCCCTTCACTGCCCTGCTCACCCCAGGACCCCACTGCCCCACACCAGGTTACAGTGGGCCTGGGGCCTCCCCATGGCTTAGGGCACAGGCACAGGACTCGAGCTGGCCAGGCGGAAGTCAGATCCTCTCCGGGGGGAATTCGGAACTGGAACCAGGAGAGAAGCAAGCCCTTCTCTAACCCAGCTCTGGGGCGAGGTGCGGAGGAAATGGGGGGGAGGGTAACAGAGAAGAAGGAGGGAGGTGGGAGGGGAAAGAGAAAGAGCAAGAGAGAGACGAAAGAGAAGGAGGGAGGGAGGGAGAGAGAGAGGAGGGAGAGAGGGAGAGAGAGAGAGAGAGAGAAAGAGGCGGAGGGAAGGATCAAGGGGTCCTGGACCTTCCCAGAACCTGGTTCCAACCCTTCCCCAAGCCCAGCACCCAGGATTCTGACAAATGCTCCATTTGGCTTCAGCCAAGGCTGGTGGCCTGTGCCATTGTCCCTGAGAGCCACCCCCCACAGCCATCTCCCATGCACCCCTAAGCCTAGGGCACTGGGCCTGTGTGGGGAGGGAGGCCAGGGCCACCCGGAGCACCACACTCTGACCACTGCTGCTCAGAGAGCCCCACTTGGCTGCGTGTGTCATTGTGGAGCCACAGTGTCCCCGAGTGGGCAGTGTCCCCTGGCTGGACAGTGTCCCTGAGTGGCCCTCCGGCCAGGCATTGAGCTCATGCTTGAACCTGGGGCTGAGCAGAGAGACACAGCACTCAGCCGTTGTGTGATCACATTTTCTGAAGGAAAAGTGACTTCATAGATCTGGGGGGAAAAAGTCATCATCCTCAGGTGTGAAGCCGAGAGCCGAGGGCTGGGGGGGTGGACTCTCCAACAGGGAGACCTGGGTCAGTGTCACAGAAAAGGAGATGCTCGGCTAGAAATGCAGAGGAGGCCAGGAGCGGTGCAGCCGGGAGGGGGACAGCAAGTGCCAAGGCCCTGGGCAGGCTGTGACTGTCGGAGGAGCTGAGAGCCAGCCCAGGCGGCTGGAGGGCAGTGAGGGGGGAGAATTCTAGAATGGAAAGAAGCCTGGAGGGACTGCCAGGGACAGGCCCCGAGGCCCGTGCTGGCCATGTGTGCACTTTATTCAGGCCTTACAGAATCTTGGGAGGCAAAGGATGAGGGACAAAGATGTGCAGAGGTCAAGTCAATTACTTGAGGTCACAGAGCCACTGCATGGGAGGTCTGGGCTGGACCATGGGCCACTGGACCCCCCACCGCTCCGCCAGGCCCCCCACGGTGCCTTCTTCTGCCTGAGCAAACCAGCAGCCTCAGCCATAAGTCATTGCTGAGAAGCTGTGACTTCCCTGCTCTCTGGCTGCACGGTGACACCCCCAGAGCCAGTGCTCCCACTCCTCCAGGCCCTACCAACACCTGACGGGCCCCGTCTTCTGACTCTCGCCGTCCTGGTGAAGCAGAACTCACTGCAGTTCTGACTGGCACGTTCCTGAGTGTGGCACCTGGCTCCTAGTTCTCCCGCTTGCTACCCTGGAAGGTCACACTGTATGTGACCCTCTGTGCCCGATGTCCCCAGCAGGCAGCCCACCCAGCAAGAGCCCAGGTGGACGGTGCAGGGACTGGGTGGGCGTGGGGAGTGCTGCTCGTGGGCAAGGGCTTCCCTTTGGGGTGCCCCTGGGCGGGGTGCCGGTCGCCCACCTCCGTGGATGCGCTGATGCCCCTGAACCGATCACTTGAGAGGGTGGGTTTGCTGCTGGCTGCATTTCACCACAACGTGGATGAAGCCGGGGTCGCTGCGGGCTCCTGTCGGGGGGCAGCTGTTCACGGCCTTATCGTCTCCCAACCTGCGCCCAGTTCTGGGTTTGGCATATTTATGAACCGGCTTGGAAGCTCGTCAAAGGGCTCAGGAATGCACCTTAAGGAAAGTCTCGGAAAGGCCACGGGGCTTTCTCCACATGTCATGGTCGGATGCCAGAACTGACGGAGAGTTAGTTGATTACTGGCCCCTCTCTGCCAAACAGAACCGGGGGTGTCCCTGGGAGTCTCTGAGGTCACCCCAGACACATCCGGTACCCGATTAAATCAACGCCCAGCCCTGCTTGGAAGCTCAAAGTACATGAACTAATAACAATAAATAGTTATTTGGTTCCTTTTTACAGACACATTTGGACTGCATTTCAGGCAATTTTATGGGCCAATGCTATTTTGAGCATTCCCCAATTCCCACACTGCACGTGAAACATCTGCGGGGCGAACATGTGGAGTTTTAAGCTCTGGCTCTTGGACATAAATCTGAAGCTGTTCCAAGACCCAGCCTGGTGCAGACCCCCAAGAAACGGTCCTGGAAGGTTAGACAGTGCCCGCAGGCACCGTCCACAGGCTCAGCTGATAATGAGGGCGGATCTCCGGGAAGGAGGGCGGTCTGGAAGCCAAGGTGAGGCGGGGCAGTCGGAGACCCGAGGGCGGGCTTCAAGAGCTCTCAGGAAGTCCCTCCCCCTCTTGGAGCAGTTGGTGACCACACACAGCTCTTCCCACCTCGGTTTAGGTGGGCTTCCTGCAGCGGCCTTCACTCCTAGAGCTGCCTGGCCAACATCACCCTTCTCAGTACTGCTGGGGACCTTGGGGCTGCCCACTGCTCTGGGGTGAAGATCAGGCGCCCCACTGGGCTCTGCAGGAGGTGCCTCTCTGATCCCTGCTGAAGACCTGCATCTCAGTGCACCAGGTGCCCAGCTCCCTGGGCCACAGAACCCCGGCCTCCTTCAGTTCCTCCTCCTGCCCCAGGCCATTGGCACTTCTCACACTTGTGCTCCCCCCTCGGTTTTGCCGCTTCCTCCAACTCCAGTGCACCTGTCACCTCCACAGGGCCGTGCACCTGAGCACCAGGTCAAGTCCCTGGGCAGCTGGCCCTCCTCACCCTGTCACTCCCTCATTTACGCAATGTGTTCACCATCTGATGGGGACACCAAGGGGTGTCTTTCTCACTGAGGGTCCCTGGCACCTAAGCAGGTCCTGGCTCCTGGCTGGTTCCTGATGAATAACTCAAACATGAAGGGATGCTCCCGTCTCTCTTCCTGGATGCTGGAGTCTAGTCAGATGGGCACGATGGCAGGCTGAAGCCAGGAGGGGCCAGGTCTGCAGTCTAGCCCTGGTCACCCGAGTCCGCCACCTACCTGCTCAGACTCTACCCCGCATCCAGCGCTGCGTTGGCGGGCAGGAAGGACAAGCTGTGTGACACTGTATTTCTATACTCGCGCTGAGCCCCTGGGGTTCTCATGGCTTGACTGGAGCAAGGAAGGACCACACTGAGGATGGCGTGACAGCCTCCCTCAGCACACAGCCCCGGAGCAGCCGGACCCCTGTGACCGTGCGCACTCCATGCCTTCTCCAGCCCTTGAAGCCTGTCCCGTGGCACATTGTTCTGCTAGAGTTTATTTTTGTGGTGCTGGGGATCGAGGCCTCGCAGTGCTAGGTACACCCCACCCAGCCCTGCTGGAGTAATCAAGCCACTTCCCAGCAAACCTGGGTACGGGATGATGGGCCACCGATAAGCACTTCTGGGACCCACTTGCATCAGACTCACCTGGGACAAAGGTTAAAATGCAAACACTTAGCAAGAGAACCAGAATCTCTGGGGTCAGGCCAGAGGCTCTGGAGTCCGAGGTCTTGGTCCAGGGCCACAGTGTCCTGTGCCTGTGGTCACGCTGGGTGTCTCACGGCCAAGGATGCTGACTTGGATGTGTCTTGCAGCCCTGGATACGCTGTATATGCTTGTGGAAGACCCTCCAGCCTCACCTTACTTGTTACAAATATGGCTGGAATCAAAGCTTGTAACAAAAAGCAGAACACAAAAGCCTCCTGTGTTCTCTAAGGAGATACCTCCATGCAGATTAGGCAGGGGCTCAGCTGCCATTAATGGCTCTCCTGTTTCTATGCGGTTGACAAAACCCACATTTTGGAATAGGCAAGGAAAACTGGAGGAACTCACTCTCCCAGCATGCTTTCCAGGCAGGGTGGCCATCGTGACCCAGTCTGACAACTCGAGTCACAGGGTCCCCTGCAGAGGGCATTGCGCCTCACAGGTGGAACTCAGAAGCTGTGGCAGAGATCACAGTATGTGGCCCACAGAGCCGGAAACATCTGCATTCTGGCCCTTTGAGGAGAGGTTGGCGCACCTCTGTTCTAGGACCTGTAGGGGCTGGCGGTTGGCTCCCCGGGCGGCCAGCGCCTCCGCACGTCTGACAGAACTTCCGAGGACACTTCCTGGGTGTGCAGCGTCAGGCATGGGCTCGGCCGACTTGTGAGCATCCGCGTGCTGTGTGACACTGTGTTTCTACACTCGCGCAACTTCACGAAGCCACCAAGATCCCAGGCACGCTCACTCCTCTTCAACCGAATAAGCCCCTGATGCTGGTTTAGGATGTCGGGGGCTAATCTGAGAGGCACAGAAACGGTGTTGAGGGCCTCACTAATCTGGATAGTTTGGCACCAGGTTTATATTTGGGTTGTGTTTTACTCTCCTAAAAGTCCCATAAAGACGCCACCGTGAGCCTTTGGACCACGGGGTCGCCAGACACTGTAAGAAGTCACCTCTAGGGAGCCGATCCATCGGGGTGCAGGTCCCCGTGGGGCAGAAATGATAGCATCTCACAACTCCGCTGCTAAGGCGGTTGGGAATGACCAGGTTAGTGTCTGTGGGATTGTGCCCCAGCCTGCTGACGGCCACCTCCCTGCAGGCACAGGGAGAACTTGGCTGCAGCTCTCGGCATCCCGGGGTCAGCAAGGCCCCAGGGGTCTTCTGGCCCACAGGTGGCTCCCAGAGCCTAGTCACTCTTGCTCTCCATGCTGGGGGAATGGCCCTGGCGCCACATGCGCCTGTGTGTCCCAGGGCTTTCCAGAGCAGACAGACACTTTCCAAGAGGCTGACAATTCAATGGCAGCCACCCAAGAGCCCCAGGCAGAGGAGACGCAAGCCTGCATGGTTTGATGGCTGTTTCTGAGTTGACCAGAAAGACATTATCAGATGTCACTCAAGTGCTCTGTCTCCAGAAGTCAGTTTGGTTTGGGATTTTCCAGTCCTGGTTGACCATCTAGCATGGATTCTGCTCCAAGTGAGGGAATGAGCAAGTGTTCCCAGGGTTTTTCAAGCTCTGGGTGCATCCAAAGGTCTCCAATGTCGAAGATCAATCAAATGTCGCTACTGCTTTTGTGGATGGGATTGCCCACCTATTGGTCTGCCAATCCTTGAGGAGGGTAGGGGTCAATAGGCTGGCGCCAGAGGCAAACAGAAAACTGCCTGTGTTAGTCGTTGCCTTTGTCAAAACTGCCTTTGCCTCCTGGTCACCAAAACCCAACCAGAACAACTCAGGGGAGGAAAGTTTATTTGGGGCTTATGGTCTAAGTGGATGGAGACAATAGTAATTCTGGGAGGGTTTATCAAAACTGTACACATGCTACATTTACACATCACCTACAGTGCAAAGTGCTCAGTGCACGTTACAGAAATGTCACCATCACCATCACCTCCATCACCATCATCATCACCATCATCACCATCATCATCACCATCACCACCATCACCATCATCATCACCATCACCATCATCACCATCATCACCATCATCACCATCACCATCATCATCACCATCACCATCACCATCACCATCACCATCACCATCATCATCACCATCACCATCACCATCATCACCATCATCATCA
>NW_026000222.1:2176432-2179454 GCF_001458135.2 Marmota marmota marmota | reverse complement strand
CACCATCACCATCACCTCCATCACCATCATCACCATCACCATCACCATCATCATCACCATCATCATCACCATCACCATCACCATCATCATCACCATCATAATCACCATCACCATCACCATCATCACCATCACCATCATCACCATCACCATCACCATCTTCACTATCATTATCACCACCACACCATCATATCACAATCATCACCACCGTCACCAACATCACCATCATCATCACCATCACCATCACCGCCACCATCACCACCGTCACCATGGTCACCACCGTCACCACGGTCACCACCATCACCACCATCATCTTATGTTCTGGTACATACTTTCCATGTGCTGTAAGCAGAAGCAATTCTGTAGATTAACCCCTGGGGCCTCCCCATCCACAGAGTGGGCACTTCTGTCCCTTGTCCAGAGAAGCAGACTGAGGCATGGAGAGTCGGTAGTTGGCCCAGGCTGACCTGGGTGGGAAGAGGCAGGGGCGGGATTTGAGCTCAGGCACCTGGCTCCAGAGCTAGAGACCCAGCCATGATAACAAAGGTCCCTCTTCAGGTCCCTCTTCAGGTCTCTCTTCAGGTCTCTCTTCAGGTCTGCTGAAGGCCCATTTAAAGCTGGTTAAAAACATGCCGTTGGATGTACTTAGGCACAAAATGATATTTGTGTGCCTGAGTAAAATTAGAAGATTTCACGGCTAATTTAGCCCAGTGGACCGTTACGTGGGGTAAGCCAAGCCAGCTACCCCACTTGGTCTGCTCTGAAGCTGGCCAGCACCACTATCACTATGGCTGAGAGTGTGCAGGAAGCCTCTTGTGTTGTCTTGTAGCCAAACCAGCTGACAATGTTCTAATATCTGCAATTATTAACTGGAAAACCCGCCCTCGCCTCTGTGCAAGGCCTTCCCACACCAGGTCTATCCCTGCACACAGGGCGGGCGACAGCCCCTGCCCTGCAGACCTTTCTGGTGGTTGGATTTTGAGGGTGTGTGACCTCATGTGAAGCAGGCAGTCGGGGCTGGCTGTCTTCATTTCCTGTGCTCTTTCCACACTTCAGTATCTCTTCCACACAGGAGAGGCATTGGGGGCTGAGTGACCGGCATCAGGGGCTGTGAGCTGACCCCAGGGGCTAGTCCTGGGGGCAGAACAGTTCCTCTGTCCCTAGAGACCGGCCTCCTATGAAGGTTCCAGAGCAGTGGTCACAGGGCTGAGTGGTCCAGGAGGCTGTGGGCAGGTCCCCAGGAGGCTTAGGCCACGGATGTTCCCTAGGGAGGAGTCATGTGCTTTGGGGACAGGAAATCAGATCGTTTAGGGCAAAGATGGAGAACACAAGGCACATTCCATTTTATAATATTACATAAAACCCGGGAGAAACAGCTGTATGGTGTGTATACATATAAACTCAAAGTTCATAGAGATAAGTTTGAAAATACAGAGCCATGGAATATTTTTGGCTGAGAACTCACCCTCCACAGCCCTGCCGGGGGCTCGGCATATGAAGTGCAGTTCCCCAGAGGATCGTGTTGGAGATGCACAGGGGTGTCCTGGGGGCCCAGGCTGGTTGGGGAGAGCAGAAGAGCCACTCTGTGGCCCCCAGTCACTCGTCGCCCCTGCTGGGTGGACGGCACCGAGCCTGGCCACCCTCTACTCAGGAAGTCGCAGCTGAGGCCCAGGAAGGCTCTGGCCAGTGGCGAGAGACTGGGGGGGGCGGGCTCATCCTAGCCAAGATCACAGCGGCTAAGTGGGCAGCGTCCCTTCCCCTTGGACAGATGTCCTCTTTGAAGAGCAGGGTCAGAGTCTCAAGACAGAGGATGTGGCAGATGAGGGTCAGTGAGCCGGGGGCTTGACCCAGCCCAGGACACCAGCTCCCTATCCTCACCCAGGACGCCTCTCACCACGACCTGGAGTGGACCCTGGATAGCATGCCACGTGGGACATTGGGGGGTGTCGGGAAAGAGGGTCTTTGTGGATGTGATTCAGGCGGATGAGCCTGTATCAGATTAGGACGGGCCAGGACGTGTAGGGCGGTGCCTCGTAAGAGGGGAACTTGGGCACAGACGGCAGAGGGGCCAGCAGACACCGGGGAGGCAGCTCCACAGGAGGCACTGAGGATAGCTGGTCACACTGAGCGAGGCAGGAAGACCGCCCAGAGCCCTCGGAGGGCGGGCCCCCAAACGCCTCGAGGTCCGCAGTGCGACCCCAGCTCGCAGACAGCACCACAGAAGCCAGCCCCATCCCACCCGAAGCCAGTGGCCTTGAGGGTCTGCTTTGTCCTCATGTCATTTTGGGAACAATGAGTGTTGTCTGCTAGGCCTTCCCAGAGCTCACCTTCCAGCCCAGCCCTGAGAACCGGCCAGGTGGAAGTCCTGCCGACCCCCAGGAGGAAGAAATCAAGTCGGACGGTCACTCCTCTCGCCCCTCCTCTTCCCCTGGGCCATATTACATACACCATGTGCTTGGACCATCCCCCATTCTCCCACGTCCGGCCCAGGCCTATTTTGATGGACAGCTGTCCACAGAACGGGTGGACACCTCCAGGGCCCGTGCCTGCAGGACAGTACAGCCTGGCCACTGTGGCCTCCCTCTGTGCCCAACAGACACCTGATCAAATTAGCAAGTGCAGCTGTCTAAATCGTGGTCCTGAAACCTGATGACCATTCTGCAAGAGACCAGGGACGCACACACAGAGAACCCTGCAAGTGAAAACATTGGCTGGAAACAAAGGGCACTTCTCTCTGAGCTGCCTGCCGAGGGCCTTCCTGGGGAAGGAGAGGAGGGCAAGAAAGCGGGGCCGGGCAGCAGGAGGGCCTTGAGTGGCCTCATGGACCCTCTCCTGTGGCAGTGCCCATCCCCTCTCAGCTGGCGACCCCACCCCATGGCCTCTGCGTTCCAGGGCGTCTGATTCCAAGCAGCGAGCAGACACGGCCGTCCATGTGCTCTCCAGTAGCCACCTCCCCACGTGACACCAGCCCAGAGCTGCAGGTTTGGGACTTTAGAAGGTTTCTCTGGGGGGGGGGGGGGGAAAA
>NW_026000222.1:2173745-2176407 GCF_001458135.2 Marmota marmota marmota | reverse complement strand
GGCGGGGGGGGGGGTAAACAAGCCCCTTTGGTGGCCCTCCCGAGGTGCACTGGGAGTGGATATCTGTCTGGCGTCCAGGCTGGTCAGCGCCTGCCCTCTGAGAAAGAGCAGCGGTGGGAATTCAAGTCCTCACTGGGACCTACATAAGCCAACTGTCGGGACGGCGCCAAGGAGGGCCACGTGAGGCAGGTAGAGCCAGGGCACCTCCAGGCAGCCCCATAGGACGGGTGATGGGGAGCTCAGGCGCGGAGCACACAGTAGGTGCTCTATAAATGTGAGGAGAGGCCACGCCCTCAGGGTAGCACGCGCCTGGCCTCCTGGGGCACAGGCACAGATCTGGGCTCCACCACACAGGAGCACTGGAAGCTCATGGGCTGAGGCTCTGCAGAGGTGGCTGCTCAGGGACATGTCCGCCAACCTCCAAGTCAGGGAGAGACAGAAAGCCATGCCAGTTGTCCCCAAGGAGCAAGATGGCGCTGCTCCAGGAAGGGCACAGACTCTGAGCAGCTCAGCGGCCCGTGTCTCCGTACCGCCTGTGACACCCTGGTTGTTAGCAACAGTGACAATGACAGCAACGCTCCCTCCCTCCCCCTCCTCTCCACATGCACAGGGGGGAGGAGGGGACCCTCAGCGATGCCCACTGCAGGTTGCACCGGCTCCTCTCCCCGCCAGGGACAAGCCGTCTTCCCCCACCGGCTTCGTGCCATCCCTCCTGGCAAAGGGAGCTTGGAGACTGGCTCAGGAGGAAGGTGGTGCCGTGGCTTCCCTCTCCTCGCTCCCCAAGTCACCCCACCCCCCAGGAGGGAGGACGGCTGCGTTATTCTGCCAGACCCCGGCCCTGGAGGAAAGCTAGGCCTCTGGCCAAGCCTCAGGCCGGGTGGCCTCGCCCGCAGTCCTGGTCGGCTGCAGAGGGCGAGCCAGACTTCAACCGCTCAGCAACACCTTGCCAGCCCTGCTGAGTGCAGGGGCATGGAGGTGGCCTCCTCCAGCCTCTCCGGGTGTCCGAGGCTCTGCCCAGGTGTGCAGGCTGCTGAGCACAGACCCCATCCAAAGTGGTGTGGAAGACTGGGCGGTGGGCACTGGTTCTAGGTGGAGCTGGTCTTTGAGACACAGGGCATCAGAGACATGTGGCTTTGCAAGCCTTTTGTGTTGGAGAAATTGCCCTGAAGGCTGCCGGCCACCCCCTGATTCAGTTCTAGCATCACTGCCCGCCGGCCTGGCCAGAAACAGTAAAGCCAGCTCCCTCTGTCCAGGCCCTGCACACCTCCAGCTGCACAGGACATACTTGCTTCAAAGGGAAGAACAGAGGTGGGTGGGGCTCGAGGCAGAGCCGTGTCCTGAGTGTCCCTCTTCCAGCCCTGGCCCAGGCCCAGCCCCAGCGTCCAGCACCTTTGGGCTGGAGAAGGCCAGGTAGGAGGAAGCCCCTGAGCTGGTCCAGCCTGGCCACACTTGCACAGAGACACAGTCTCCAAAGTGCCCGGAGGCCCCGAGTGGCTAGGCCTGACCAGGCAAGCACCGCCCTCCCTGAGGCCTGCCCCACAGTGGCAGGCCACCCAGGCCTGGGGATGCTCTGTGCCCATCAGAGCCGAGGACACTCCAGGAGGACCCACGCACAAGGGGTTCTCAGTGGCTGCCGCAGGACGCTGTGGAGAAGCAAGTGCGGCAAGGGCTGCCCAGCTGGCAGCACCACAGACCGCGGAGGGCCTGGGGCAGGCGCCAGAGGACAGGAGGCCCAGAGCCGCGTGGTGGCCGTCCCCAAGCCTCAGAGCCAGCCAGTGGAAGGCCAGGACCAGGAGGGGAGCCCTCTGTTCTGCCCGCCTCTTTCAGACCCTGCTTTTCGGAGGAGAGCTGGCTGGGGCGGGCCAGGCATGCACTGGCTCATTGACTCATCCGCCCAGTAACCCTGACTACAGGCCTCCGTGGGGCTCGGCCCTCCAGTGACCCAGCAGGCAGAGCCGCGGGCAGAGCATGTGCAGCTTCAGGGAAGAGAGCCGTGTGGGGACCGCACAGAGGAGGCCCGTGGGCAGCAGGGCACAGACAGCAGGTCCAGCTGCACCCCGGGGAGCCAGGACACGAGGAGGTGGGGGCGGCAGAGCTCAGGACAAGCCCATGTCCCAGGCTTGATGCCCAGCAGGCACCTAGGACAGCAGGCCCATCGGGGATTGGGACTGGGAGGCAGGGGGAGGCAGCCTTCGGGTGGGCTTGAGGGCTGGTACTGGCCCAGCTCTGGCTACTGTCACCCAGGAAGGTCTCGAAGGTGAATTAACCAGGGCAGCGACCCCCTCCCCAGGGCCTGCAGAAGCCGGCTCAAGAGGCTCATTTCTACCAGTCTCTTTCAGATCTTTCATTTTTACTTTAAAAATCTTGAAATTTCCATTTCCATCATAAGACGTCTCTGTGAGTCTGCATCCAGCTCCTGTGTGTGAGGGTCCTGGTACTCAGAACTCAAGCCTCTGCCTAGGCACACAGGGAGACGACATTTCCCAGGCTTCTTTGTGGGGGATTAGGCTCATTTATTTGGGGTGCCAACTAAGGGGGTGGAAGGAATGGACTATGCCATAAAATCCCTCTTTCTGCTTCTCCTCTGGGTGGCACCCAGAGTGCCACCCAGGGTGAAGGGGCTGGGGAGCTGCCCAAGACGCAGGCTGATGGGCGGGGTGGG
>NW_026000222.1:2155274-2173719 GCF_001458135.2 Marmota marmota marmota | reverse complement strand
GAGGCAGAAGCAGACACTGAGGGTCTGGGTGTTGCCATGGCAACAAGTGGCAGACGCATCCCAAATCAGGTAGGAAAGCTGACACCCCAGAGAAGCCCGCCGTTCCTGCACCCTGGGCTGGCGTGGCCTCCTGGGGCCCTCCCTCCTCTCCTCAGGCCAGGCCAGGGCAGGGCAGCACCAGGGCGTTCCACACGAGCTAGGGAAGGAATGAGTGCTACAGAGAGAGGCCCGGAGGCAGCCACGGCCCTCAGCCTCCTCCTGCTGCCTCTTCTGGTGACTGGCACTGCCCACCCTGCACTAGCATCCTTGTCCCAGGCTGGCTCTGCACCATCTCATACGAGCAAGGATGCCCTTGTTCTAAAGTCATGACGCTTGGGTCCGACTCTCCACCTCCCTGTGTGTAAACCACTTGTCACATTCAGGGGATTCTCTTCCTCTCAATCCCAGATGTCAGTGTCCACATCCAGCCGTTTCCCCTCCTCCTCTGTAAACACTGCAGGAGGGACAGCGAGGCCATGCTGATGCACCTGTGCTCTGCTCCCCGAGTTGGTCCGAGACTTTCATGGGTTTCCAGGAGCGCTTCCTGCCGGCAGGTGGTCTTCCTCTCCCCCTGGGAGGAGGGTCCTCGGGCGCTGTCTGCACCTTCCTTGGAGACATGAAGCCTGCCCTTTCATCTCAGCCCACCTTTTACCTGTCGTGTGGCCTTGAGCTTATGATCTGGCCTCTCTGTTCTCTGTTCTTCTTGTCTATAAAATGGAGATGATCCCTTTCTCGTGGGGTTCTTGGCCAGAGTGTGACCAGAGTTTGGAGAGCAGCAGATGGTGGGAATGGGGAGCTGCCTGGGGAGTCGCTCCTAGGGAAGGAGAGTTCTCAGATGGGGAATCAGCACTGAACAGAAAGCTCCGGGGATGGTTCTGTCCACACCCTTGTTCTCTGGATTCTGAGTCTGAGACAGAAAGAGGTGAGGTGGCTCCGACGACTGTCACGAGCATCTGGTAGGGGTGCACCTCCACCAGCTCGGGGCATCTCTGTGCTGCCGCCTGGGAACTACCAGGCCACAGGGTCCTGTCCTGACTTGTCGAGCCAGAGGCCCCGGCAGGGCCGCGCCTTCCTCAAAGCTCAGCAGCTGATTGAACCGTGAAGCGGGTGAAGCCCCTGGCCTTGGAGCGTCTCATCACCACGTAACTTCTGGACTCAGACCCAGCTGCTCCCGCACAGTGCCGCAGCCTCACGCTGAGCCTGGCCTCCGTTTTGTCCCATGTGCTTTCTGGAGACGAGCCGTGGACACTGAATCCTGGCAGCCAGTGCTACTTACAGAGCACCTGGTCCCCACACCTGCCCGACATGGGACACTTGAAGCGTGAGTGTGGGCAGTAATGCCAGGCTGCTGCACCGCAGGCCACGGGCCCCGCCACATCCTCACGAGCTCAGCTGCCCCACCAACAAATGCTTCTGGGTGTCACTGTGGATTAAATGATGGCTGTGCCCGCCCCCCATAGAGACCGAGGTCTTGAACATCAATCCAAGTCACACGAAATCGCAGAGGGAACCTGATGGGATTCCCGGCTGAGGGCGCCTCCCTCAGCCCGTCCACCCGGCCCCAGCTCACCGCCCCGCCATCTTGGTTAGGGCCCCCGCCACCTGGCTCTCCCAGCTAGAGCCCGCCAGCCCGGGTTGCCGCTCTTCCCTGCCTCGCCCACTTGTTTCCAAACCAACACAGCTCGGCCCCAGGTGGCTTCTCTTCAGTCCCCAAACACAGTTGCTGCCCATCTCTCCTCTGCCTCTTCTCCTGGAAGACCCCTCATCTGCTCCTTCCTGGAGAAAGGGTTCACGGGGTGACCTCCACGCTGCCCTGCCTGCGCCCCCCCCCCCTCCGCTTTTCTTTCGTTTCCTCTTTCTCTTGGGTTAAGCCTCCACCGCCCTCCCCCTCCCTCCTCGCTGCCTTCGCTCTCCCTCGAGGACCTGCCACTGTCAGCACAGGGAGCCAGGGGACCCCAGAGTGAGGGCGCCTCTTCTAAAGGTGTCACAGGAAGGTTCTCCTGACCGCGCAGTGCCGGGCTCAGAGGAGGTCTTGAGGGAATCATTGCTGGGGGCAGGTGACCAGCTTGAGTGGAGGTGACCCGTAGCTCCATGTGGAGTGGAGGTGACGGTGCCCCCCGTGGAGTGGCGGTGAGACTGCTCTGAGCGAGCACATGGTTCCAACCTGAGGCTGACCTGGCCCAGAGCCGTGGCTCCTCCCGTCAGCCTGGCTTGCGGGTGAGGTGCTGTAGTGTCCTGGTCTGGCCTATTTGAGTGCTGCACCCTGGGCCTCTGGAGGGAGGCTGGACCTCCTGGGCTCTGTGCCACACCAGGTAAGCCCTCGTGTCCACGACGGCTTTTACAGGAGTAGCTCTGTGTCCTCACCAGACGACAGTGAAGCCGGAAACCAGGGAGGGCCAACTTGCTGGAGGTCACCAGTGGGGAGCTTGGGAGCAGGACTGACGTCCAGCGAGCAGCCGCAGCTCAGACTCCACGCTGGCCTCCGTGTCTCACCAGTGACGGTGGCCTGTTCCCATGCCACTGGTGATAGGGTAGACTCTCTGGGGACTGGATCCTCACGAGGCAGAAAGGGACCTCTTCAGAGGCCATCGGCTCCTGCTTCTCACTTAGCGAACCAGCAAATGAGGCCCAGGAACCCTCAGGGGGTCTCCCTTCCCTGTTTCCCCTTCGCTTTGCCCCCCCATGTGGGGCTGGGGGTAGAGACACACAGGACGAGACGGAGCAGAGAGCTGAGCATGGGGGACACTCTCCACCTCTCCTCCCTGGGGCTCATCCAGCAAGAAGGCCACCTGCAGGGGGCCAGTGACCTCCTGAAGGGACAGTCATCTCCCAGCGGGACAGACTAAGGGCCCAGACATGAATCAGGGGCCTTGGTGACAAATTCAGAAACATGTGAGACACCTCAGTTTCTTTTCTTTCATTTCAGGAAGAATGAAGTAGAGACTTCAAATTAGACTCCCTTCAAATTAGCCAGGCTCGGGGTTTGATAAGCAAGTGGGCACATGCACAGCCTCAAGCCACCAGGACAGCTGCCCCCTGCCTCAGCCGTGGTCGCCTTGCGGAATGCCCCACCTTAGCCAGGACTCTGGGTGCCTCAAGAAGAGATTTTTTTAAAAAAATACAACATCCTGTTTTTAAGTGTTGGCACCTTCTGCTGTCCTTGCTTTGGAACCTGGACACTCTGAGCCACAGCTCCAGGAGGTAGCTCTGTCACCAGCAAGACAAGGAGAAGGTACCTCAGGCAGAAGCAGCGCTGACCCTCAGTTGAATGGGACTCGTCCTTGTCACCGGCCCCTGTCTTTATGCTGGTAGTCCGTGCCACTCTTCGTGGCAGGTCCAGAGCGCCATGCTGAAGCCCGCGGGAGCCTGCACGGTGTCACCACATCGTCCTGCTATTAGCCAGCGCCGGTTTACAGGAGCCTCCAGTGCTGATAAGGGAGTCTGAGGATCTTCGGGAGACTGTCAGACAGCCCAGCCCAGCCCGCCCGTCCCTCAGGGACCATTAGAGGACTTTCCAGACATTGTTTTAACCCTCTTTTGAACTTCACCGCCTTGACCTTCATGCAGGACGTAGCAGGGAGGATGGGACCCAGGGTCGGCTACCGGCATGGGCTGTCAAGGCCCCCATCACACCCAGGTGCCACGGAGGCTGGGGAGCTGGCGGCAGGTTCAGTCCACCCTCCCGCCAGCCATGGAACCTGGGAGGGCTCCGCGGGCCTGGGCCCCTCCGTCCGCTGTAAGATACAGCAGTGAGTGGTAGCACCCCAGGTGTCTTCCAGGGGGCGGCCCACAGCTTTCCGACAGCCCAGGAGTCCTGCGTGTCAGGTAGCCAGAGTGCCAGGCCCTGCTCCAGCCCTGATCTGATCACTGGATTGGGCACCCTGGGTGGTGCGTGATAATCGGACACAGAGCACGTGGTGGTGGTGGCAGGTCACTCAGGTTTCTGATCCTGAAGCACTTGGGTTTGGAGGCTTCACACTGCTGTCCTTGCTGACCACAGGCAGGTAGCCAGGCATCCTGTGGGAGTCACCACCGGCAGCTTCTCCCCGTCAAGGGTTGGCAGCAGACACAGGAGGCGTGGGCGGTCCAGCAGGGCCAGATCATCCCAGAGCCCCACGGGTTGTCCCCCCGTGGAAACCTCTCCATCAGGGATTGGAAAGGGCCGCCCAGGCCCGAGGTCGGTGGGAGCCGCTTAGGAAGGAGTCTCCAGGTCACAGAACAGCACACATTGCAAAACTCCTCGGAGCGCCTCATCTGACCGCGTAAGGAACCTCGCAGTCATCTGGAGCAGCTGCTGGGGGCAGGACGGTGGGCGGCGGCTTCTTCAGATTCCTGGGTTAGATCCCAGCTCCTCGACTGCTACTTCCATGGCTCCGAACGGGTTGATCTGCTGGTGCCTCGGCTTCCCCTCTGAAAATAGAAATGGTGCGACATTTAGCCTCCTGGGTCAGAGGTCAGGTCCTGTGAAGTGTTTGGGCATCATTAGGGACCACTGAGGGGCCGCGGCACTGAGGATCAGCCTGGGGGGTTTGGATGCCCCCGTCACACCCAGGCACAACACCTGCACACACACCCTCACTCTCGTTCCCGCCCTGGGGACTCCTGGCCCTCTCCAGGGAGGTCCCATGCTGCAGAAGGCCTCTGCCGCCATCTTGGTCTTCGGTGGAGCCCATCACCTGTCAAGAGGACAGGTGGACCTGGTGCTCCTGTCTCTCAAGCGCACCGTAGCTGCGGGCTCCCAGCACCCGCTGTGCTGAAGGGCTAGGCCAGAAGCCAGGGTGGCACCACTGGAGGGAGCAGGAGGTGGCTGGCTGCGGAACTGGCCTGGATGGGGGTGAGTGGAATCCCTGAGCCCGTGAGAAGCCTCTCGTGAGCTTCACTCTGTGGTTCCCTGTGGCTTCCACCCCAAACCTTAGCCCAAGGCTTCACGCGGAAGGAGCAAGGGCCGGCTTGGGTCCCGATATGCGCACACACAGCTTGGGATTTTCTAAATGACAGCACCTGCTAATTGTCTGGTTAGGTATGACCTATTAAACATTTACCGCCCATTTCCTGTACACGTCTGGCGAGGCCGGCAGGAAATTCAGAACAAATTAAACAGCAGCTGCGATCCCTCATGCTTTAGTGGTCCCTGCCCGGCTCTACGCGGCGTTGTAAAATATGAGGGGCAGATCTATTAGGGACAGGCCGGTTTCATCAAGGAAGTGTCCCCCCCCCCAACCTCCTGCCAACCAGGCCCCATAAAGTCCAACTGGCCGGTGCGCATCCCTCCCTCCCCACTTCCACCCCCACGGCCCTGCGTTGGAGGGAGGCTTCCCCTCCCTCAGCCACTCGCCCTGCTCCCCCCCTCCACCATTCCCACACGATTTCACATGTGGTCCGAGAGGGGCACTTCCTGCTGTTATAAAAAGCAAAACCGAGACCCCAGCAAAACAGGCTGTGTGCAGAACACCCAAGTTGACAGTGAGAGAAGGCCTAATCCATTCCATATGACACGCAGCGGTGGCCGCAGGGCCAGGCAGAGCCTGCCGAGAGCTCGGAGCAGCTCCCCCACATCCCTGCCCTGCCCCGTGCTCCCGGCCCACCCCCCAAGTGGACCCTTCAGAACTGGAGAAAAATATTCCGAGGAGCACGGCCGGCTGGAGACCGCTCGTGTTTGGGTTTCATGGCCTACTATGCATTGTTCTCCCTCCGCTTTGAAAATAAACTCTAGGAAGCATTAATGCAAATACAATGTAAACACACTCGTTCCTGAATGTTCCAATCTCCCTGGCGTGTTTGGGCTTCTCCTCAAGGTTACGGTTTAGCCTGATGTAAGAACCAGATGGGCCTCCAAGTTGGGAGCTCTGCTGTCCTCGCCACGTAAACAGACAGCTGTCCAGATGGTTCGGGGACAGAGCCCTCAGAATGTGGCCTTTGGCAGCAGCCTCCACTGTCTTCCTCGGAACACGAGGTGGACAGAATCTGTCTTTGCAGCACAGTGACAAACAAGGCCTTGGAGAAAATGACACCATGATAGAGGGTCGGGTGGTTGAGAATCGATGAGCAGGACACAGTTCTCTGGTAACTGTCCTCAATGCCATCTTTCTCATATCTCAGCGGCAGGGCTTTGACAGCCTGCAAACAACACTCCCTCCTGACGGTCTCGGGCCAAGCACAGGAGCCTCGACTCGCTTATCACGAGCACACCCCAAATAGGCTTCCTACTTCCTGCTTCCTGCTTCCTGCATCTTACTTCCTGCTTCCTGCTCCCTCATTCCATAAACCATTCTCCTTGAGAGGTGCTAAAAATGGAAGGGACAAGATGAAAGGCTGGTCACAAGATTCGGCCCAGAAGCCTCTCCGGTGCTCTGCAGCCTGGGCCGTCGCTGCTGCTCCGACTTGACCTGCCCCGGGTTAGTGGGTCTGAATTTTGTCGAGCGAGCCATTAAATCCTGTAGGCTAACCATTTGTGGGGTGGGTGATCTGGATGACTTGACAAATTAGCATAGTAAATTTCGGGTGTCTCGAGTGCTAAATTAGGTCATTTGTTTAATGAGCCAATCCCCTGCCCAGAGTTTGACCCCAGCCCACTGGGGTGAGGTCACAGGAGTTCCAGGCGGGGGCCGGTGGCCCTCATTTGTCTTTGGAGGGACGCTCTCCGGAGCTGGGAATCACATTCCAGCCTTAACCTTGATTTGTTGGTGACGGTCACTAAGTCCTTCTGCCTCGGTTTCTCCCCATGCTCCCTCTCTAGCACCTCCGCCCACCCCTGAGCTCTCACCGCCGGCCACCAGGGGTGAGCCGGGCGCTTCGAGCCCCGTGACAGCCCAGGGGGGCGAGAGCCCATTATCCTCGCGTCCAGGTGAGAAAACAAATCTCAAAGACGCCGCTTTCCACGCCCACTCCCGCTCACTGCACCTTTGTCCAGTCTTGCGACAGTCTCGCTCAAGCACTCGGGGTGCAGCACAGGGCACAGCCGACAGGCCAGCTGGCTCTCGGACTCTGCCCGGCTGACCCGAGTCGTGCATATTAATCCAGGTAACATGATCTGGGTTTCCACGACTCAGGCAGAAGCCCCCCAGGCCCAAAGGAACAAGAAATCAGCTCTGCCTCTAAAACCTCTGGATCATGCACATGAATTCCAAATGAAGTCCCTTTGCCACCGAGGTGCCACAGGCCGCCTTTTGTGCAGGGGACTGTAGGCTCCCGAGGACAGTGTTGGACACTTGTGGCTGTTTCTCCTGGTGCTTCTGTGCAGACTCCATGTTCTGGTGTCAACACAGAAGCTCCCAGTCCCTGAGTCGGCCCCACACTCCAGGGCAGAGGGCTGAGCTGTGAAGCTCGAGGGCACCAAGGCCCTGGTCACCACTCGCTGTGGCCCCCGGTGCAAAGGCGTGAAGCCCAGGGGCGGAAGCAGATGCGTCTGCTCAGTGTTTCTGTCCACGTCGGCTCTGACTTGAGTTCTTTGAAAATTCTCAGTCCTCAAATGGGTTCTGTGGCTTCCAGCCTGCGCTCGGAGGAGACCCCAGTCCCATTGTCCGCCCACCCCCCCGGAACTGCCCCTGGCAAAGGGAGTGGGCAGGAGGCCACCTGCTGTGATTTCATGTGACACCTCCACACTTTCCAGCTCCCCCCCTCGTCTGACTCGCTCTGAAAGGTCAGGAGGGTGGACCAACCCAAGTGTGGCCGATGCCCGTCCATGCCCGCCCTCCTCTGGGGCAGGGTTTTGTTCTGCTGCCTCACAAGGACCCGGAGACAATGATCTGGGGGCCTCGCTTCTGGGAGGCGGTGAGGCTGGGGCCTCCAAAGCCTCTGGCCGCGTGTGGGCACCTGGCGCCGGCCCGGGGGCAGCTCACCTTCCTCGCTCGGGCACAACCAGACCTGAGAGGCGCACGCGTTTAGGGAAACAAGACCTCGAAACATCACGGTGTGCACCCAGACCCCGAAAAACATCAGTGAAGCATGCGAGTCTTTGCACGTGGGGCACACGCACAGGGCCTCGGGTCCCGCACAGGAGAGGACGGTGAGACAGATGCATGCTGACCAGCGCCTCGGGAAGGGCTCATGACGGCGGGGACTTCCAGCAGAGGCAGAAGTGACGCTAAAGTCACCCAACAAGCTTCCCTGGCACCTCCGTGCCCCATCCCAGTCCCTGCTGATGTGGCTATTACCCCAACGCCCCAGAGAATGTCGATCACCCCAGCTCAGCTCTGGCCCAGAAGGAGGGAAAGGCCACTGTTTCCCTAGTTTTAATTGATCATTGTAAATGTGCAGTGGACGGCCCAGTTTTAAGCATTCGGCTGAAACAGTTCTCACATATGTGAATCCTGGGGTGACCACCACCAGGTTAAAATATTGACTTCCCAGGACCTAGAGGGTGCTCCTGACCCCTTCCCCATCAGCAGCCCCCACGGTGACCAGGCCTCTGTAACCCTAGGTCAGCCTGGCCGATGACCTCACACTGAGGACTCGTGAGACTCTCAGGCTCCAGGGGAACAGCTGCAGACGGTGCGGGCTCCGGTGGCCCTGTGGCCCGAGGCCCCGCTGCCTCCGCTCCTCCCTGGCTCTGAGCACCGTCCCTCTGTTGCTGTGTGGGAACCCTCCAATCTGCTCTCACTGATGGGCGCTTGTCACTGTGGATAGAGTTGCTCTGAAGATTCTGCTTCGTGTGTCCTGGATGGGTGTTGACCCCTTTCTCACAGACACGTTTTGGCCCATCAGGGAGCTGGTGTCCTGCCTTCACCGAACAGCCACCTGGCTCTGCAGAGCATGTCAGCCGGCGATCCGTCCCCCTCACTACCCGGGCACCGTGTTCGAGTCGTTGCCACGGGCTTGCATGGTTGTCTTCTCGTGGTTTTAACGTGTGTTCCTCTGGTGGCCACCCGCTTGCTGTCCATGTGGGACTCTGGGAAGAACTCCTCTTCAAGTCCTCAGCCTTTGAAAACTTTTGAAAGCCTTTGCTTTCTTGGCTGACCTGCGGACGTTCTTTCCGGGTGTCCGTGCGGGAGCCTCCGGGGTCTCCGCTGCCCGGCGCCCGGGGGCGGAATCTCTTGTTTTAATCAACACTACTGAGCAGTCACTCTCAGGTGCGTGTTCCAGGACAGCGTTGTCTTCTGAACAAATGGCTGTTGACGACTTTCATGACATCTGGTTCTTTTTGGCAGGTGTCACTTGGCAAGATGCAGACCCCAGCCGTTCGATCCCAGCCTCGTCTGCTGTGTGGACACGGTGAAAGCCCACGAGCAGCTGACCGTCAGCCAGGGCGACTGTCCCAGGCCGGGCCTGACTCACAGGGGCCACAGCCCTGGACAGCAGAGCTGAGGCCTCTCAGAGGAGGAAGGAGCCCACCGTGGGACAGCAGCCGTGGCCGGTGCCCGAGAGCTCCACGCAGTTCCTGCTGATCACCCCAAGGACTCTGGACCCCCTGACGGAAGGTTCTAAGCTGGAGTTCTGCCAGAACCTCTCCCTGTCTCCAGCCATCTATCGCCCTGGGTCTAACGTTGTCCTGGATACTGACCAACACCCCATGCAGCCGTGGGGACCGAGCGCACTGGTTATTTCCTGATCTGTGCTGCTGGGAGTCTCGCCTACGACCCTTGCTGTCCCCTCCCAGGACTGCGGCCCGCGCCAGCCTCTGCCCTCTCTTGAGCCTCCTTGAGGCCTGTCCTCCAGCACTTGCCAGAGGGCAGGACAGCTCTCTGTGCGCCTTCCTCTGTCTGCCGCCGCCGGGGACTCGAGCAGCGAGTGGTGGCTCCAAGCACTGCCTGTCACGTGGCATCCTCCGTGGCCACGTGGATTTCTTCACTAGGTGCTGCCGACTCCAAGCGCTTCCTCCACTGAAGGGCAGCAGTGGCTTTTCTCTTCCTCCTAGGGTCACTTAGAGACTGAATGAGGTCCCTCATGCGCACCGGGCGCCTTGCCTGCTGTGCGGTAGCTCAGCACAAGTTCCAAGTGGGGTATCCTTGCTGCGATTCTCAGTAGAGACGCTGGCAATGTGCGCTTGACTCTGGGCGTGGAGCTGGTGCTCCGTGAATGTCCTCCCCCTTCGGTCACCTGGGGTGGCTTTGGCCAGCAAAGCCTCTTGGCCAGCGGTTCACTTGGCCTCTCCCAGCCCCATGATGGCGGCGGGGAGTCGTGGTGACATTCTGCCCCTGTCTTGAGGACAGGCCCCTCTCTAAGAGCCCTGACAGTCCTTGCAGGGCAGAAGAGAAGACCTGGGGAAAAGTGTCCCATCTCTCGGGCTCCACCTGGGGACGCGTCCAGGACTCCACGTGGGGAGGTCCTGTCCGCCTTCTCCTTGCTCTTGGTGTCAGTGGGGGAAGCCCTCTCTCCACCCCGGAACCAAAACACCGTTCCCCACGTTGAACTCTGCCCGACGCAGGAGCCTGCTTCCTTCACCCGGGCGGCCGTCGGGTTTCCTCTGGGCCAGGGAAACACCCCAGGGAACAGTCCAGAAGGGAAGCCTGCGATTTCTTTTTTAATTTCAAATTCCAGATTTTTTAATGACAGTGTCCCAGCTCTGCCACGTCGGGGAGGACTGTGGAGAATGTGCCCATGGCAAGAGCAGCTGGGTCCTCCAGGCAGCTCCCTCCTGTGCCCCAGGAGGACGAGCGCCTGACGGAGACCAGTCCCAGCCGAGGCCTGTACAGGAGCCGGCAGGGACAGCCTCGAGCGGCGCCCACGGGTTTCTCAGACCCCCGTCTCCTGCCGCCCTGGGTGCACCCGCTGGCTTCTCCGTCTGCAGGGTACTTAGTGGGCCAGCGGCCATCCTGGAGCCTCAGTGTCCTCTTGTGCAGGACACAGGGTCTGAACTGCATATACACATCATGAAGACCTTCCAGCTACAAACGCCATCAGCTTTGCGGGCGGTGGAGGCCGCTGGAGTGGCATTGGGCTCCCGCATGCCTCGTCAGGAGCCCAGCATGGCATGTAGGCTCTGCCACTTCCTTGCCAGACGCCACAGGACAGTCATGGAATCTCCTGAGACTCTGGTTTCTTCCCAGGGAGTCAGGAGTCACGAGCCTCTTTGTACCAACCTTCCTGGGCCCTGAGGGCATGACCCACACCATCCCCATCTGATGAGGGGCGCTGTCATCAGCCCCATAGGTCACCCTAGGCCAGGTAGCTGTCACATGCTGTATCAGCCGGGTGCCAACAGAGCTGCAGAATCGGTGGGAGATAGATATTAAGAGGCTCCACTCTGGGGCGCCGGCCAGGAAGCTGCAAATGCCTAGAGCAGGGCGGTCCCCAGGAAGGCAGGGCTGCGGTCCTGCGTGGTGTCTCCTGCCTCGGGGACGCCTGCTCTGATGGCCCAAATGATGGGCCCCAGGTGATCCAGAGCAGCCTCCCTCACCAACAGTTGGCAGACCCCGGACTTTAATTACACCTGTAAGATCCTGTCACAGCCTCACTGAGGCGGGACTCGACCTTGGGCAGTCTGTACTGTTTGTATTATTATTATTAAATCAATAGACTTTTTAGAGCAATTTTAGGTTTGCAGAAAAATTGAGCAGAATATCCGTCTCCGCCCTCTGTCCGTGCTGTGCACAGTCCCCTGCTACGCACGTCTCAAGGCTGAGCCGGGGTCCACACCATGTGGCTAGCGAGAGCCCTGTTTTGCATGTGGGCGCTCTGGTGTGGGCATTCCGTGGGTCTGGACAAATGTGCAATGACCCGCACCCTCCACCAGCGTACGGGCAGTGTGGGCTCCCTGCCCTGGAGACCCCAGGCTCCACCTGCGGGTCTCCCCCCCCACCCATCAAGCGTGGCCCTTCTTCCTGCTTCCTTAGCTCCGTGTTCCGGAGTGTCCTGGAGACAGCGGCAGGACATACAGACGGCTCCTCCTCCACGGTGTGCCTGAGGATCCCCTGCTCCCCAGGGCGCACGGTCCATTTTCTAGTGCTGATGACTCTGTTGCCGGGTGGGCTGCAGCACACACACGTGGTCACCTAGGGAGGGACACGCGGAAGGTGCCGGGCCTCCAGGTGCAGGCTTGGTGAGGACGTCCATTCCCATTTCAGGTGAAAACTAAGAGGTGCAGCTGTGGACCCTACGCTGGGGGCGTACCTAGTTCTGTGAGGAGTCGCTGGTGTCTTCCAAAGCCACTAGCATGAGCAGCCCAGGATGCCCCGTCCTCCAAGGACGTCCCCATCCAGTTGGGGAATCAAGTGACATAAAGCAACGTACACAGTGGGTCGAGTTGGGCAGGTGCACAGGTGGCGCTCAAGCGGTGAGCTACCATCAAGCACTGGGCGCCCTCCGTGCGTCTCCGGTATGCCAGACACTTCCTGGCCTCCCCACCACAGAGCCAGGTGCCAGGCGAGAGAGAGAGTGGGGATCTCGGTGACTATGTAGGAAGCTAACGCCAACACCTGTAAACCAAAAGGACCTCGGAGCGCTTCGTCCGGGACGTGCAGCCCCGAGTGCCGCAGCCCCACCTCGAGGCAGAGCTCGCGGCACACCCAAGAGCCTCGGGTTTCCCGACGTCCCACTTCAGCTACCAGGTTGGGGAGCTGGCCAGAGTCCTGGTCACAGCCGTCCAGCCGCCTGTCCTCACAGGCCTCACCCGGCCGCTCCAGGACGGGCCGACTCCTCTTTCAAGAGGTTCCAAATGGTCCTCGAATCGTGTCTTTCTTTCTTGAGACACGGCACTTTGTAGAGACGTCAAAGGACGATTTCACGAGGAGTGAACACCCTTTTACACCCTAACTCCTTCTGTGAGGATGAAAGGCCGGCAGAAGGCTTGGACATGGATGGCCCAGCCCCGCCGGAGCTGATTCCAATGTCACTCACACCCAGGAGCAGCGGGTGGGTGAGCCGGGCGCCTCCCCAGGGAATGGGGCCCAGGCGCAATACTGAGGTGACACTCCAGCCGGGGCCCGGACGGGCCGGACACTTTGTCCTCCCTGTCAGAGGCTGCACGCCTGCAGAGATGGAGTGGTGTCACAGTCATAAAACGCTCCCGCCCCTGGGGACAGACAGGTTGACAGAAGGCACCGGCGCCACGCTGTCATAAAAGCCCCCGGCCTGTCATGTTCCAATAAATCTTGATTTTTTTGTAACATAATAGCACAGAGGTTCCCAGCCTTGGGTTTCACAGGTGAGCCGTGGGCTGATGGATGGCTTGGGAGCCGCGGGGGTGGGGACGAGGACAGGGGAAACCTTACCCGCCACCCCGCCCCCAGGCTCCCCAGTGCCGGGCAGGAAATCCAGCCTGCAGAGGATCCCGGGCAGCTGTTCCCGATGCCACATCCTCACAGCAAGAAAGCCAGGCCCACTGTCTTCGAGCCTGCCCAGGGGCGTTAAACTGTAAGCGCTTAATAAGTGCTGGTGGCCCCTCCTTTCTCACTTGGGCTCCTGGATCCAGGGCTTGTCACCAAGGGGCTGCTGAGGGGCCAAGTGTGTGCCCTGTCACCAGGCCCTGTACCCAGCACTGCACACAGCGTGGTGACTGGCTGCCCAGAGGGGGCCTTGGTCCAACAGACGGGCACCTGCTGTGTCCCCACCATGGGGCCATCTTGTTAGCAAGGACTCTGGGGTGACACGTCCTCTGTGAGCTCTTCAAATAGATGATGAGACAAAACCCAAGGTCTCCCAGGGCCAGCAGGTGACATGGTGAGAGGACAGCAGCAGAGAAGGTGACCTGTGCGTGGTTCTTGGCTCCTGAGAGCAGGAAACGGGGGTGGGAGACGGGTCCACAGAGAGCACAAGTCCAGCGTCCCCAGGCGGGGCTGGGACCCAGGGTGGGCAGGCCTGCCGAGGGTCAGACGCTGCCAACCTGGATCTTAGGCAGATTCTCTAGCTTAGTGGGCCCTACGTCATCCAAATGTGACAGGTGTGTGACCGGGCGCGGGCCAGCACCGCAGAGCGGGAGGGAGTGCCCAGGGCTCCTGGATCGACCATGGCCAGAGGCTGCGATGAGCAGGACCCCTGGGACCCAGAGCTTGTCACCTGTGGTCAACACATCCAGCTGCAGGCCTCGGCAGGGGACGGGTCGTTTCCACGCAGCAAGCTGCACGTCTGACTCTGGCTCCTGCTCAAGTGGACATTGGGGACACAAGGGAGTGAACGTGACTTTCTCATGGGGACAACCTTGAAGCTTCCAAAACCCTGAACACCACAGTCGGTGGCTCCTGAATTCCTGGGTGTTCTCAGCTGTGACATTCTGACATTCTCCATCCCAGGGCCTTCGCCGGCCAAGGTGACGTGGCCACACCTGCTGTAGCCGACAAGCAGAGGCCACAGGGTGGGAGGAGCCAGAGCCTGGAGAACTCTCGTCTTTACAGGGAAAGGAGAAGGCGGATGGCGTTTGCTGTAGATTGTTTAGGCCAAGGAAATAAATCAAATTGCTGCCACATGTCAAGGCGTGGCCTGGTAAGAAATGGAGGGCAGGTGCCGAAGGCTCCCCGGTCCCTGAAGGAGATTCTGGATGGTTCCTGTTCCGGGACCCCTAGGGCCACTGTGGGTGGCTGCACCCTCGAGGCCCCAGCCAGTCCCCCCGCCAGTCTCAGGTGTGTGGAGGAGGGCACAGGGCCTGTCTCTGCCTGCCCTGGCTGAGGTCCCCAGGACCTCCTGGCCCGAGCCTCTCTGTCCTGTTCCTCTCCTGTTGGCAAACACAGCATACAATTCCAGAGACTGGTAAAATGATCAGTAAACTTAAATGTTTTTGGATAAGAAGCAGTTTCCGAAGTGCCCCAGTGTGGTAAAGAAAATAAAGATCGGGGTGAAGAACTCCAGGGTGTCCCTGAGGGCCAGCTGCGTCTCCTGGGCGTTGGCCACACAAGCCTGGTATGCATCCTGGTGGGCGATGCCGTTGGAAATAGCTCCTGACGTGGAAGCTCAGATAAACATTTTTAGGGCATTACTGCAAGAGTGAATTCCTTTTGAAAAGATAAGTTTTGTTTCCCAGTAGACAAAATCTTCCAGATATAGAGGTGTATCAGGCTAATGCTAGGTGCTCTAACAAATGACCCCACACAACAGTGGCTTATCCCAGTGAAGTTCAAGTCTCCATCCTACAAAGTCCAAACAAGCATTCCTGGCTCAACAGGAAACTCTCCTCCTCGAGGTAATTCTGTCTTGTGGCCTTCCAGGACCCCAGAGTCTTCTGCATTTAGCTGGAAAGGGGAAAAGCAGAGAGAGCCTTGCAAGGGAGACTCTCATGAGCCACCAGCTGGTCTCAGTCGCACGGCCACACCTCATTCCAAGGGAGCTGGGAAATGGAACGGTCCACTGCACTTCCAGGAGAGGAGGAGGAGACCAGCTCAAGGACTGGCCTCTGCCAGGGGAGGCAAAGCCGGTCACGTGAGCCAGTGGGTTGGCAGGCAAGTGCTAGGGTCAGGGTGAAACGGCTGCCCGGGGTGGAACGTTCTGTCGCAGCGCCCTGTGGGTCTGTGCTTTGGGCTCGTCTCTCTCCCCTCCTGTGATGAGCCAGACCAGCTGCACCATCTGGGGCACTGAAGATGCCCCATGCAGTGCCCAGCTGGCCATCTGCTCCAGAGGGACATGCTCCCAGGCTCTGCTCAGGCGAGGACTGCAGAAGCCACGGGCAGGTGGCCGTGACCTCCGTCCAGGCCCTGCAGCCAGGCAGCACCTCATGCCCAGCTCTACCGTCTGTGGCCCCCCAGGACCCAGGAACACAGATGTCTGCCCTCAAGAGGAGCAGCCAGAGTGCTGGGGACGCCGGGCACGTCCCTACGCTCTGAGTCCCCGAGCTCTATCCAGTGTCCAGCCTCCTGCCGCCCACACAGGTCCTCCCGGGCTTCTGTCGGGGCTCCTGCCCCCTGGCCTCCACCTCTCTGCAGGCCCCTCCCCGTCCTCCCTGGACCCCAACTGCTACCCCTGCCTCCGCGTCAGCTTGACGCCCACTGCAGCCCTGCGGTCCCTGGCCTCCCCCCTGCTCTCACCCTGTGACCCCCTTGTCCTTCTGCCCCACGGTCCTCGAGCTCGCCCCACCCCAGCCCACGGCCCTGCTCCGGTCTGAACCCCCACAATGCAGCTGCTCTGCTGAGAGCCCCCAGCTGCCTGGGGTGCCCAGCAAGGAGCCATCCCGACCAGCCACAGAGGCAAGGGCGACCCAGTGGGTGGGGGCCCAGGAGAGCCCCGGGGCCGGCGACCTTCAGGGACTAAGCTGCATGGGAAGACCAGCCACGCGCCCCGCCCCCACGGCTCAGCGAGGTCCTGCCTGCTCCCCACAGGCTCTCGACCACCATTTCCTCCCTGTATGAGGACAGTCCGTGTCTTTCCAGGGACTTTGAGGCAATCCAACAAGGAGAGGGAAATAAAAAGCGAGCTGTTTGCAAATTCTCAAAGAACACTAAGGCCGTGAGCGAGGAGGGTCGCCACGGCTCCTGGGGCTGTGGGCACGTGTCCCTCCAGGGCAGCAGGTCCCTCTGTCCAGTGTCTCAGCTCCTGGCCTCTGGGAGGTGTGGGCCCCTCCTGCGCAGGGGTCTCGGCAGCGCCGAGGCCTCCCCACAGATAAGCCGCATCCTCAGATCCTGGCGAGCAGGCGGAGGCTCCGGCTGTCAGCAGCAGTGAACCCCGAGCATGAGTAATGGCAGCCACGGAAGTGCAGGGGTGCTGAGCGGCTGCCAAGCCGCGTAAATCTCTGGAGATTGCCAAGAGGATGGATGCCCGCCCCCGCCTGGCTGGGCCTCGAGAGCGGGCCTCCTCCAGGTTCAAGGGCGTCTGGGAGCCACCGTGGACTCACCTTCAGATGTGAGCTGGGGGAGGACCATCACCATCCCTTCCACTGGTCTGTGGGGAGGAGAGGCCTGTCTTGGTGACAGTCTGAGGACAGGTGTGGCTGCGTGTGGGCCAGGGTGCAGGGGCCAAGCCCTTTCCTGAGTATCTACCTCCTATTCCAAACCAGAGGGGATGCGCTTGGGGACCCTCCGACACACATGCGAGGATTACTGGGGCCGGACCGGGCTCCAGGAAGGGTGACGGTGCCCCACAGAAGCCACTGTCTGGCTGGCCACCTCGGTTCCGTGGTGGAGGCGACACCATCGGCGCCCAACCCCTCTCAGGAGAGCAGCCCTTCGCCCTGCCCTGCAGGTATGAACACAGAGGCCCGCTCAGTGCGTGGTCCTCAGCTCGCTGCCCTGGGGGCCGCACCCGGATTCCAGTCCTGGGTCTCCGGCTGCTCCAGCTTCACTCCTGCGCCTCTCACACAGACCGTGCGTGGCCACTGGTCTGTATGAGCCCGGGCCCTCCCGCAAGAGCAAGTGCCCACCAGCAAAGGACCAGAGACCTCGCAAAAGAAGAAACTCAAATGGCATCAAATATGTGAAAAGGTGTTGGACGTCTTTAGCCATCAGGGGACGTCACCCCCAGTCAGAAGGCAGCCACCAAGAACACGAGTAACTCTAAGGGCTGGGGGGGTAGGAGCACTGGACACTGTGGGTGGACTGTCAGTGAGCACAGCCACCACGGACGTCAGTGTGGAGGCTCTACCCCAGGACCCGGGGACACACGCCTCAGGGTTTCGCTGAAGGATCAAGGACATCCTACGTGGGACAGAGAGCCGTGCCCACCGGGGTCCCAGCAGCACAGAGCGCAATAGCCGAGCTGCGGCACCAGCCTAGGTGTCCTCACAGGATGAGTGGACAGAGAAAACGGGGTACATACGCAGTGGCGTGTTCTCAGCCATAAAGAGAATGAAATCGTGGCATTTGCAGGGAAATGGATGGCACTGGCGACTGTCGTGTTTGCAAAGTCGGCCAGACTCAGAAGGTGGGGGACACGGGGCCTCTCCTGTATGCGGAACCTGGAGAGGAAAAGGGGAAGGAAAGTGGGGGTGGTCTCCTGGAACCCAAGGAGATCAGGGAGGAGAGGGCCTGGGGGGAGGGAAGGCCTGAGGGAGGGGGCTGCGGGGGAGGGACGCTGCCACGTCACGTGGTCACGCCGGGCGCAGGTTCAGTCACGCAGCCCCGAGTCCCACCAGTGCGCACCGCTGTGACGCACCGAGTTAAAAAATAAAGAAAAAGAAAGAGCAGACTCCCCTCCGCCCGCACCCCCAGGGCCGCCCACGTCCAGCAGCTCAGGCCCCTGCTGGGGGGTGCCCTTGTCCCTCTCCCGCTGTCCTCGCACACTGCCCCTCCTTTGACTCGGGAAGGCTTTCAGCCTGAGGTCTGCACAGAGGCAGGCGCCTCCGAGGTCGAAACCCGAGCTGGGCGTCGGGGGACACCACGGAGGCCAGGAAAGGGACAGCCCCTGATGACTTCAGCAGATGCCGGGGGAGGGCCGGGGCCGCCAGCTGCCCACCCACAGATAACCCCTGACCCTGCCTCTGGGAAGGGGCAAGCCAGGGCGCCCGGACCCGGGAGGCCAGAAAACTCGGTGCTGCCCTCTCCACCCGGAGAAGCCTCAGACTCCTCAAGGTAACGTCTCTAAACGAGCAGGAGATGAGGATGCGTGGCTTCTG
>NW_026000222.1:2151159-2154293 GCF_001458135.2 Marmota marmota marmota | reverse complement strand
CAGAGCTGGACCCTCACCCCCAGGGGCGCTCGGGTGGGGGGGCAGGGAACAGGGTCTGCCTGTCACCCGAGAGAACAACGGTTCAGTTTTCTCCTTGGAGTAAGAATCCCTCCCACACACCTGTCCCCGGTCACCTCCCCAGGCTGCCAGTGTCTGGGCCCTTCTTAGCATGTAAGTTATGATTATCTGCCTAGAGGTGCTTAAGGGCATCCTTGTATGTGCTCGTGAATCTACTTGCACACACATGCACACCAGCACCTGTGCACATACTCGTGCACACCCAGGGAACACCCTGAGGTGCACCCTGTTCCTCGTTTATCAGTGGCCGCTCCCCGTCACTCTAAAAGGAGGGCTCTCTTCTTTTCAGGGCTGCATGCTATTCCCTGTGTGGCTGCTCATCTTCCACCTACCTGAGCCCCACCAAGAGGTCCATCACCATACAGCGACTCGCCCAGGGACCCCTGGGGCAGGTAGCGCCCCTGCACAGTCCCCTGGGCTCCCACTCATGCTTGGGCTGGGCCCCATCTCTGGGGTTCCTTCCTGTCCAGGGTCCTGCACACCTTCACCTCTCTGAAGAGCAGCTTTCCTGGTGTCTGAGGCAGGCAGAAAGCGTCTGCTGGCCCTCCTCACCGGGGAGGGAGGACGGGACGCTGGCGGCAAGACATCGCCTCAGCACCACGGACCAGAACAGGGTAGACTGCGCCAGGAACAGTACACGGCGGGCAGGAAGGGCCTGGTGGGGCACTTGGGGTTTGGGGATATGCGCTGCCATCCTGACCCCCTTTGCTGGCCATGTCACCTGGGCCACTCTTCGCCACCCACTGTCCAGCAGTGGATCAGCTGGATTCAGAGACCTCCAAGAACAGGTCTCTGAGACTCGGGCAGGAGAGGAGAGCCCCGCGCTCAGCCCCTGCCCAGTAGGATCATGGTCACCCTGTGGGTACACGGGATGAAATGTCGTGTGTGCTGTCCCAGACGTAGCAAGTGTGAGGCGTGCTCGGTGGGCTTGGGGTGTCGCTGGCCTGGGGGGGGTCTGGGCTGTGGCTCTCGGCCACGTGGACATTCCCCACGCCCAGGTGCTCAAAGCCCACAGGACACGGAGGCCCAGAGACCAACACAGCTGTGGGGGCCACCTCCTCCCCCTGGTTCCCGAAGGGGCCCTTGCGCACTGAAGCGCATGAGTCCTGTTGCCCGTGGGAAACGTGCCTTAGGCAGGGGGCTGAACCAAGTGACCTTTTGACCTCTCACTGGACCCCAGCCCCAGGACCTGGGATCGGCCATCGCGCCCAGGGGCCGATGGAGTTAGCTGCTGCCTCCGGAAACCCGAGGCGTCCCCTGGTGCCGACCCGCTGTCTCAGACGAGGGCTGCCCGGCTCGTCCGGCCTCGGGGGAATTCTGGTCTGCTCGGCATCGGCTGTGTCCTTCCAATCCCACCGCTGGCCGCCCGGTGACCTCTGGATATGGGAGAGAGAAGACGTCATTTTTCCCTCACCCAGTGAACTCTCTGAAATGACGAAGTGACAGAGGCCAGCCTGACCTTTCCAGAGAGGCCTCTGGGGCCCTGCGTGGCTAGGGCTGGGCCAAGAACCCACGCCCAGGGGCCGGGAGAGGCCACAGCCCTTCCCCCGAGCAGAGCGAAGCTTCCCCAGAGGGGCCCCTCTGGGCGGTGGCGGCCGAGCAGGAAGGCCGGCCAGCCGACAGGACCCCCGGGAGGGAGGAAATGGCCAGCCGAGTCCAGACGCGTTATCGTGCCCGCGCGGGCACCAGCCCACACTCATCCATCGTCCCGCTGTGGACTTCCTGCCTCAGGATCTACGCCATGACTTCACCCCCTTGCTATCTCGGCCCCGCTGCTGCCCGCTCGGCTCTCAGGAATTAGCGGCCAGATAACAAGTCTAGACAGCCGAGTCTTAAATGGATCGTTCTCCCCGGAGAGGAGGACGGCTGGTCGGGGCCGGGCCTGGACCACGCTCAGGCCCAGACTCTGTGCTGGGGGGCGGCGGCCTCCCGGCTTCGGCTGGGCCAGTCCCACCCCAGGTCGGCTGGCACCGTCGCAGCCACACCGCCCGGCCAGGGCTCCTCAGGAGCAGGTCCCCGCAGGGCTGGCCCAGAACCCAGCCCGGCAGAACCCCCGAGCAGCGGGGGCTGCGCCTGGGTGGACGGAAGCCCCGTCCGACAACTCCTCCCTCCTGCCACCCCCACGGCCAAGAGCCAGAGCCAGCACCAGGGTTTCCAGAGAGACCCGAAGTGACGGAGGGGCGTCCTGCGGTGGGGGCCCAGGGACACGCCCGCGCCTGCCTCCTGGCTGCTCTGGCCCCTGAGTCCCTTTCCTCCAGCGTAGCGAGCCTGCCCCCGCTGCCTCCCCACCCTCCTATGAGCTGTGTCCCCAGATTCACGCTCTGTCCCCGCTGCCAGCACCTAGAACCTGCCCTTAGTTGGAAACAGGGTCCTTTGAAAATGAAAGTACTAGGGATGAGGTCACGCTGGAGCAGGGTGCCCTCTACCCCTGCAGACCAGTGCCCTGGGAGAGTCCCACTCACCACCCAGACTGCACCCTGCCTTGACTTCCTGGTGCCCCGTCCCCTCCGACACTTCCTGAGACCATCCGCCAGCCAAGCAGCGGTGCTCCACCTGACCACTGACCGTGAGCCAGGGGCCCAGACCAGGACACCGAGGAGCAGAGCACTGGACAGCAGGGCCAGAGACCACCCAGCCACAGGGCCATGCTGCATCTGTTTCTGGGTCCCTGATGGATGACAGACCCGCACCAGGCCAGCCTGAGGGCCCGCGAAGGATGGTCACTTCTCTCCACACCTGCTTTTCCCTGAGCAGGAGCAGTGACCATGACCAGGTGCAGCTGTCCACCTGAAGACCCAGCATCCTAGCCCTTGTCCCCACCCAACACCTGACCCCTAGGGTGTGGCTCCATGTCTGGACTCTGCCCGTGGGACGTGAGGGGAAGAGACCCCCAGGCCCCAGACTGTCCCTCAAAGGGAAGTCACATGTCTTATCCCCTCACCTCTGACATGCTGTCTGAAATGTGACCTCATGGGACCTAAGATGGCCCCTCTGCTCCCTCTCCTCCCCCTCCTCCTCTCCCCCTCCTCCTCCTCTCCCCCTCCTCCTCCCTCTTC
>NW_026000222.1:2142692-2148987 GCF_001458135.2 Marmota marmota marmota | reverse complement strand
CTCCCTTTTCCTCCCCCCTCCTCTCCTGAGCCTTGGAGGCTTCTGACCCGTCTCCTCCCTCCTCGCAGCAGGCCAAGTGCAGACTTCACTTCATCCATCTAAACACCCAACGGGGGAAATAGGACAAGGCCAGAAACAACACCCACGGGTCCTGAAGGGCGGCAGAGCCCGGCACTCTCCAGGGGGGCTGGGAGGGGGCAGCAGCCTGCTGGGGGGAGCGGGCAGCCTCACTCCTGAGCAGGAGGCGCTGGCCAGCGCTGGGTCACCAGGGCCCACTTGCCCGCACCCACAGCAGCCTCCTTTGTGGGAATTTCCTGGACCATCTCCGGGAGGAGTGATTGCCAGGTGCAGGAACCGCCTTGCTTTTCAGGGCTGGCCAGGCCCAGGAGCCCGGGAAGCTCTCCCCCTGGTGACCGGTGTGTGTCCCTGGCAATCCCTGCCCAGGCCTCGGGGTCAGAGCACTTTTGAGACTGCACCCTGTACTTGTTTAGTTGACCCTTTTAAAGCCTGAACGCTGGGCGGTGGGGATGCCGCCTTCTGTCCTTATTTTGTAGACACTTGGTCTGTCTCACAAGAGAAAATCAGATACAAAGATGTCTGTCCCTCGGGGCGCCAGCGTCCAAGCCACGCATTGAAAATGATTTACAGACCACTCACGTGCTGGGCCCCTCCTGGGACAGACCACGAAGCTGAGCCCCGGGGTCAGGAATCCTCCGTGGCCAGGGCCCAGGGCTCACAGGGTCCAGGCAAGGCCTCCTGAGAAGGGGTGGGCCCTCGGTCGCACGTCAGGACAGCAGGAAGAGAAGCTGCCGCCATGGACAGGCGCTCAGCAGGGAAGGCTCACCAGATCGGCCTGCGAGGCCGCAGCACAGGTCCAGAGAGCCCTGCTGCCCACCGCCTGGTCCATGCCGGGCTCCAGGTGCTCGGTGACTGTGCCTGAGGAGGGGGTGGGGAGGCGGGGTTCACCTGCTGCCCGTGAGCACAGACAGGACGGGGCACCTCTGTCCAGCGAGGGCAGTGCAGGGTGTGCAGGGTGTGACCACAGGGAGTCCGCCCTCCACCCTTTGCACACCCACAAGAGAGGTGGCCTCCAAGGGCCAGCTGCAGGCAGGGCTCCCGCACCCTCCACCAAAGTCTGGGTGGAATCCTCAGGAAGTCACACCGCACAGAAGGACTGCCTGTCAGGGACCCCTCCCCTTTTAACAGCTTTATTGGAATGTCACACGCACAACTCATGCTTTTGAAGGGCGAGACTGAGTGGATCTGGGTATTTTCAGAGTCATGCAGCCATCACCAATTTCAGAACAATTTTAGTCAATTTCAGAACATTTTCATCACTCTGAAAAGAAACTTGGCACCCTCAGTCCTCACCCAGAGCTCCTCCCGCTCCCCAGCCTGCAACCACTAATCTCTCCGTCGTCACAGACTTGCTCGTCCCGGACACTGTGTATAAATGGATCCATATGACAGGCGGTCCTGCATCTGGTCCCTTTCACCAAGCGTCTCTGTGCAGCCTGCATCGGGCTTTGCTCCCGCTGACGGCTGGTTGATGTCCCAGGGTGAGGACAGACCCCTCGTGCCAGGTAGTGTTGCAAACGGAGGCTGCTTCTCCTTATTTTGGGAAGTTCTGCTGATTATCTAGACTATCAGACGGGGTCTCAGGTCAGACAGACGTGGTGGGTCTAACGAGTCAGGACTCAGGGAGCACAGATCACCTGTGTGAACTGGCCCCTCGAGCCCCGCTGGCCCTAGGAAAGTTCTGAAATGTGGCACAGCACCTTCCCACCGGAAGCAACGCTTTGGCCATGGATGAGACATCGTCCGCATTCTTCTAGAAACTGCTCTGTCTGGGAATCCAGAGAAAACGTGTGTAGACAGGAGCGGTGTTGTCCACACCGAGGCTCTCAGCTGCCCGGGTTGGAGAGCAGACAGCTGCCCGCTGTGGACAGGGACGAGGTCCCAGGAGCTCTTGCCAGGTGAGTGCAGGGCATCCGCCCCTTCTGTGGAGCAGGGTGGCTCCTCTCCTGGGGTCAGTGGTCCCTCCTCCCCGGCGTTGGGAACGTCTGGCCACTTCCTCATCAAGGAACCCTGGGTGCGGAGGCCAGGCCTGTGGCTCTGCTGAGCTGGGCCTGAGCTCACCTCCATGTCTGCCTCACGGTGCCCTCCTGACCTTGACCTTGACTCTCCTGCTTCACACCTGAGGGCCTCTCAGACGCGACGGTTCCCTGCCCGGCTGTGTCTGGGCTGATTCAGTGCAGAGACCAGGCCCCGACCCCAGACACAGTCCCCGTGCCAGGAGAAGATGGGGCTGGCAAGATCCTGCCCTGGTTAGACCCACGGGGCGTTTATCACTCGTACCTTCAAAGCACCGTGTTTGGAGCTAGATATTTTTCAAAAATAAATGAGGTCAAGCACTGATAGGAATCAATGTATCTGAGCAACCTGCTGTTCCTGGTGTGGTGTCCAGCGGATATCTTGTGGCCCAGATGGTCCCTTTGAAATATCCACAACAGCAAAAGGTTTGTTTTTCCACCCAAAGCAAATGAAAATACTTGCCATCAGGAAAAAACAAATGGGGAGCCGAGGTGCAGACGGCCCACGCCGTCCAGGGGCATCAGGATGCGCCCAGCTCCGCCGTGGCCCTCGGCAGGGAGGAAGGCCCTGGCGTGGAAAGCGGGAGACGGTGTTCGAGCTGGAAGTTTCTAAGGATGAACTCGGAGTGTGGAGAGGGGGGTTTCTGGAGCCAGATGAAACTGGGCCCCAATCCTGGAGCCGCCGATGTCTGGGTAGCGTCTTGTCGGAGCCTCAGTTCCTTCTCTGCCGGGGGGGAGAGCGCAGCTGGGGGCCGTGGTGGGGCGGGAGGAGCATGGCTTCGGACACACGGCCGCAGCTCCCCTGGCAAGGGGCGTCAGTGACCAGCACTCTGCCTCCGGTCCGCAGATCACGGAGCGGGTCCCTAGGCTGCTGACGCTGTGACGTGAGCCTTCCCAGGAGGCTGGCTGTGCTCCTCCCGGGGCACCCAGCTGCTCCGTGGCCTGCCGTCCTCTGCGCCCGCGGCACTCACCTGGCCAAGCTCTGAGGGTCTCTTTCTTCCAGCTGGACGGCGGTCGCCCCGCACTCATGCTGGCTCTTGAGGCGGGGTGCCACTCCCAGCGTGCCAGCTCACCACGTCCAGCCCTGCTCCAGGCACCTCTAAAGTGACAGTTCCATGATCCTTGTGACAATGAGCACAATGGTCACCCGTTTTACAGGTTGCGGTTGGGGCTTGGAATGGCTGGTTCACTTCTCCAGTGCCCTTCAACTGGTGAGTGGCCGGGCCAGGGTCCACCCGAGGCAGCCAGCCCCGGTGTGTCCACTCATGGTCCCTCTGTCAGAGCAAAGTGAAGAGTGGGTCCAGCAGTCGGGGCCAGGGTGTACCTGGCCATGTGTGGTGACGTGAAGACACATATAAGCCAGAGGAGTCGAGGGTGGCCTAGACAGCCACTGGGGAGGCGACCCGCCTTTCTAAGGAGTGAAACTTAGAGTAACGTTGACTCAGAAGCTCCCTGGGGCGTGCACCCAAGAGAACCCAAGCCGGCAGAGGTACCCACGTGCCTGATCCTAGCACTTACTCAGAAGCTCTCAAAGGCGGACACACTTCAAATGCCCATCAGCAGATGAATGAATAAACGCCAAATGGGGGTTTATCTGTGCTGTGGAATGCTACTCAGTCAGCAAAAGGGATGATGTCCTGACATGCTGCCAGGAGGCTGAACCTCGAAGTCACCAGGCGGATACCAAAGATCAAGGATCGCAGGTTCCATTGATGGGAAAAGTCTGGAAGAGGCAAATCTGCAGAGGCAGAAAGGAGCTGGGGGCTCCCAGGGGCTTGAGAGAGGGGGAAAGATGCTAATTCTCTCAAGAGGAGCTTCCCTTCTGGTGCGGGGAAAACGTTGGGAACCACGCGGAGGCCGTGGTCGACGATATCGTAATGAACTGAATGACACTGAAAGCCTCGATGTTAACTGATCATTGTTTCCCAGATGACGCCCGACTCCAACAGCTGGATTGAGTCTCCACCTCTCCACATGAGCAGACCTCAGTGCAAGTCAGGGGACAGCGCCACCGCCACCCAGGACACATCTGGTCCCTTTCACCAGAGCCGCCCCCAAGGACATGGAGATACACAAACTCCCAACAGAATTCAGAGTCATCATTTTAATGATCAACAAACCTCAAGGAAAACAGAGGAACAATTCAGCAAAATCAGGAAAACGATGACTAAAGTGGCTAGTTTTAGATTTTGTAAATTTCACATCAATAAAATAGAACTGGAAGAGGTTGGGGGGGTGTTTGTACCTGGGGAAAGAGGGAAGGGGGGCTCTGAGCACAGTTCTGTCCAGACTGAGGCAGGGACTCAACAGCCGGGTCAACTCAGGGCAGAGCCCGAGTCAATGTGTCTTGAGCCGCCAGGGAAAGGGTACAGCGTTTCCTTCCCAGATGTTGACATGGGCATGAACCACGGGACCTCACCCAAAGTCAGGGTGGAGAGTGAGTGACCGCAGGCTTTGCAAACCGTAAAGTGCACTCACTCACCAGCATCAGCTAAGCACCTAGTACCTGCTCAGTAAGTGAGGAAGGTGCAGCTCTTCACCCGGGGGGTTTACTGCCGAGACCCAGAGAGCGATTAACGTTACGGCAAGCGGCCTGAGAAGAACCAGAATCCCAAGGCTCCTGACCTTGCCTGATCCACACCAGAGGGACCATCCGATCCTGGTGGTGATCCCCGAGTGGGCTCTACGGCCCTCCCTTATTCCAGAGGAGAAGGCTCCAGCACAGAGATTCATGAACCTTCCCAAGGTCCCTCAGCAGCGTGCAGGGCAGGCTTGTGCCTGGCAAGGGGCGTCAGCGACCAGCACTCTGCCTCGCGTCTCCAGATCACGGAGCGGATCCCTAGGATAAAGGCACAGGCAGGTCGCTGTGACGGGAGCACTGTGGGAGGGGAGAGACCAAGCAATGAGACCCATGAAAGATGGTGGCCACAGGGTCTTGGGAGGTCACAGCAGAGAAGGGAATATGTCCCCAGAAGTGACCGCCCCAGATACAGTGGCCTGCTGGTGCTTCCTGCAATAGCACCGGCCTCCCGCTCCCTCCTGAGGGCAGGAGTTACTGTGGGGCCTCCCAGCCTGGCCGCCTGTCAGTCTCTGGGGAGCTGTAGAGGTAGGGAGATGACGATACAGAGGGCCTTGGTGGAGCTCAGACACAGGCATGGTCAGGAGCTGCATGATGCCCGCAGGCAACAGGGAGTGAGAGGAGGTCATCAGCCAGGCCGTTCCCAGCAGCCCTGAGAGGCTAGAAAATGGACTCTTCCCTCAAGCCAAAGGAACTCAAGGCCTGGGAGGGACAGGCTGCAGGCCATGGCGGGGGTTCCGCGGGTTCCTTTCTAGGGAGTCTCTTCCTCCTCCCGACCCCCATCATTTTCTGGAGGCAAAAACGAATACCAACATGCCCACGTGTGCCCGAGTGACGGGCAGGCACACTGGGGGCGTGAAGAGGTGCCCGGAGCCCTGGGGCAGCAGAACCGCGCTGTCAGGGGGGATGTGTCCAATATTCAAGGAAAACTGTTTAAAGCTACTTTTGTGACGTGACTCTAAGTGGGTAATGGAGGGGTCCGGCGAGGCCCAGAGAGTGAAGGCATTTTGTTTGCAGTTTGAAAATCAATTTCAGACTTGGAAATCCTGGGGCGCTCCTGCTCGAGACAGTCCGTGCCATTGAAGAGAGCCATCGGCAGCCTGGCGCTGGGGGGAGGTGGCAGGTAGGGTGGGGGACAGCCTCCAGCGGCAGCAGCCAGGCTGGCCCTGGGAGGAGAGGTCCAGCCTTGTGACCACTTAGGTGCAGCGTCTCAGCTTCTGAGTTCGGAATCTGCACCTGTAGTTGGGGGTCAGGATGGGGAGCCTTCTATCCCCTTGCAATGAGGGCCTCACCTGTGTGTACCGGGAGGCTAGGAACCTCCTCACCTGACCTCTACAGTACCCAGCACATGTCTACCTTCCCAAGGCAGCCGTGCGCGCTTCTAGGGAGTCATCCAAATCTCTGGTCCAAATTACTGGATTCTTCTGAATGTCCTTCCCCTGGGTCCAGGCTTGCCTGCCAGGAGCTCGGGGTCCACTCGAGCTGGGCAGAACTTCGCGTGGGAGATCCTGAGGAAGCCCGCCAGCATCTTCGGTTCTTGGAGCCCGTGGCCTGAGCTCAGGTCTCCCAGGCTGCCCCCACCCACCCACACACCAGTCTCCTGCACGGGGGGGGGGGGGGGGGC
>NW_026000222.1:2134646-2142667 GCF_001458135.2 Marmota marmota marmota | reverse complement strand
GGGGGGGGGGGGGGGTGTGGCACTCCTCCTGTCACCCTGACGGTGCCCTTGGGGAGGTGACGGTCCCACCTCCTTATCCCATTTTAAATGTGAGAAGCTGAGACTCAGGGAAGCCCAGGGTTTCCCGGACCCTTCTGACGAGCGAGGATACATCTGATTCCAATCCCAGGTCCTGACCGCCACGGAGGGTCAGAGCCTCCCAAGAGGCCCTGAGAAATAGGGCGGGGGCCACAGTGTCCAGGGCCATGCTGGGAAGGTGCAAGCGGCCGAGGAAGGGCTGAGTCACAGCACCTGAAATTCTGCTGATCAGATCTGGCCAAACACTTTTAAGAAAAACAATGTCCCCTCTTTGATGGACGTCCCGGGCTCAGGCTCAAAAACAACATATTCCCACCGTGTGGAAGCGCTCGCCTTCTGGGAAAACAGAAGGACAGAGTTGTTCTTCCTGAGGTTTATTCAAGGCTTCCTCCGCCTGGATTGCCCGGGCACCACCGAGAGGCTCAGCACGGCGACAGGTGCCTTGACCCCGTGGCTCCCGTAGGGCCGGGTGAGGGTGGCCCAGCCCCCGTCCGCACCACGGGAGGAACCCCCACCCGCCAGGGAGCCTTGGGGGCATGTGGTTTCCCCATTTGTGGAGAGGATCTGGGCCCACTGGCCACCTGGCAGCTGTGCCCCAGCCTGCTGTGGTCACCCCCAGTCAGCAGGGAGCAGCTCGGCAAGCAAGGTCTGAGGTGGACACCGTGAGTTCGCCTCTCAGCCCTGCTGTCACCATGAGCAAGGCCCAGAGAGCAGAGGTCACAGAGGAAGCAGCCCTGCGCCCGGCCTGGGCAGCAGACGTGGAGTCCACGTCCCTGACTCTGGAGCACAAAGCAAGAGGTAGAAGGAGGCCACAGGGGAGGGGAGCTGCCTGGGCCACCGGCCAGCGCCAGCCTCCACGGCGTCAAACTCTGGGCCACTGCAAAGCAGCCTCTGAGGAGGCTGTGCTGGACTCCCGCCACTCAGGCCCTCTGTGTCCTCTTCTGCAGAGTGGGGAAGAGCAATGGGGGGGGTCCTGATGGAGAGTGTTCCAACGACACCTGAGTGCCCCACAGCTGACAGCCTCCCCAGGCCCAAGCCCCCAGTGGAGCCAGTCCACGCCTGTGAGGAGGCACCTAGGAGATCACAGGACGCGTCAGTGCCGAGTTTATCGGTGAAGGGAAAGTGCGGAGAGACTCCCACGGCTGCTCAAAGTCCTCCACACTTTCAATACTTCCTGAAACGTCTCCTAGATTTCTTTTCTTATCATGTACTTGTGCGAATCAGTCTTCACGTTGACGGTGACCTCCAGATGGTGGAGGAGGACTGTCACTGTGAGCGGCTCAGGGGCTTCAGGTGGCTCCTTCCATATAAACCCTGACCTCACCGTGGGGGCCCGTGCGGGGAGTGAGGCTGAGGAGCGAGGGCTTAGGGGCGACCACCGTGTTCTTAGATCCACCGCGGGGATGCCCGGGAAGACCTGCAACTATGCTAAAAACCGCCCGTTCCTACCCTTTATTTTTTTGTATTTATTTGTTTAATTATTTATTTATTCATTTCTTTAATTAGTTACACACGACAGTAGCACGCTCTCTGGTACCTCATATATAATGGAGCATAATTTCTCTCTCACTCTCGTGGTTCTGCGTGGTGTAGAATCGCCCCAGTCGCATAGCTCTGGGTATGTACGCAGGGTAATGATGTCTGGTCCCGTCTACTGTCCTTCCCACCCCTCCCTGCCCTCCCTCCACCTGATCTAAAGTAACTAGACTCTTCCCCTGCCTCCCCCCCCTGCCCCCCCCCCCCCCCGGGGTCAGCATCTACATATCAGAGGACACATCTGGCTTTTGGTTTTGGGGACTGGCTTCTCTCACTTAGCACGATATCCCGTCCCTACACTTTAAACGGGAGAATTGTGTAGATTGATTCTCTCTCAGTAAAAGGTTATGAAAAAGAAAGTTATATTCACAGACGTAAACTAAAGCCTCTCTGTGAAATTTTGGATAGGACCCACTGAGGCAATCAATTCCATCCAAACGCGATGTCCACCTCAAGAACTGGCCATTCAGTCCTTGCAGTTATTTTAGATAAAGGGAATAGGATCACTTACCAACCCCCACGCAGATGCCTCCCGAGTCCTTTTATCCTGGTGTCCTGGCACGTATGGCCATCTGCGTGTCACCCTGCGGGACAACCTGGAGCAGCCTGCGGTTCTCTAGAGAGAAGGGAGAAGGAGCTCAGGAACCACCTGGAACGTCCCCCAGCTGGCCTCCCGGGGCCTGAGCAGCCAGAACAGAGGCCGGCCTCCCACCTTGCCATCTGCCTGTCCCTGTCCTGCTTGCAGGGAGTTGAGCTGGCTCCACAGTGGTGGGGGCACCTCTGGAGCTTCCCAGGGCTTGTGCAGCCCTGTCCTGCTCTGAGCAGCTCACTGCCCCACTCTCTAGCTGCGTCCCCAACCATGGACCTCTGTGTCCTCCACGGGTCAGGCAGGCCCCCATGTGCTCCCTGTGGGCATCCTCAGCAGCCCAGGGCCCCTGGAGGGTCGTCTCTGGCTTCACTCGGGGGACCTCGCCGTCTAGCACCCGGGGCTCCGGGCTTGGCTCCCCCTGCCTGCTCTGCCCAGGGTCCTCCTGCAGCTGGGCCCTGGTCACTGTCTCCATCCTCGACAGAGTGGTGCTGGGGACACTTCTCCTTGATGAGGGAAGACAACCCGTCGAGAGGTAGCAGGTCTCCAGCCGTGAGGACCACGGGCCCAGCGGCCTTCCCACCCGCCATGTGCCACCATTTGTGAGGCCCTGGTGTGACCCAGCCTTCTCTCAGCTCCTGCTCTGTGGGACGGCAGTTCTCCCCTCACGTGGGGAAACTGAGGCGTCGCGGGGTAGATGGGGGCTCACGGATCAGCCCCCACGTGGTAGAGGCCGGCTCAGAGCCGCTGCCTGGCGCTGACCCGGGCTCCGTCCTGCAGCTCGTGCTAAGCCCCCTGCGCCCTCACTGTGAACCCTGGTGCTGTCTAGGAACATGACCTGGGACCCGCTGCACACAGATGCGTGTGCAGGGAGCANCCCTGCGTGCAGGCCACGGGGCCCTGGCTGCAGGGCGGGGATGGGTCCAGGGGCTCTGCAGCTCCTCTGCCCCAGAGGAGCAGCCCCCCAGGGCGCTCCCTCCCACCCACCCTCCTGCTGAAGCACTGCCCCCACCCAGGCAGCCTGTCTGCGCTCAGGACACAAGGCCCTGGATGTCGCCCAACTCACTGTCGGGATGGCACATCAGCCCAGAAATCTCTGTCACCTCGGCTTGTGGCTCGCAGCCGGAAGGAACCAGGACCTGGGTTGGAGGGCAGCAATCTCATCGGGTGGGAGAGGGGGTCTACTGGGACGTTCTGGTCATTCCCGGGGAGGACCGTCCCCTCGAGCCCAGCAGGAGACACGAGTCCGTGCTCCATCCGGAGATCAGGTGTGACACTGTGCTCCCAGGTGTGGGAGGTCTGCACACGTCGCCTGCGTACAACCAACCGCCCTTCTGAAAGAGCCGCTCTAGGGGACGGCCCTCCCATCCCCACTCTGCAGATGGAGAAACCGAGGCCTGCCGCAGGAAGTCCCTTCCTGAAGGTCACACGCTGGGAGCAGGGAAGCTGCCTTCCACCCAGCAGTTGGTTTGAGCCCTGCCGCAGCCACGGGCCCCCTGCCTCTGCCCTGCCTTGGCCAAAAGGAAGACTCCAGGACCCAGGGAGTTTCTCCAAGCAGCGCCTCCTCCTCCCCCTCCGAGCTGGGAGACGGGAGTCTAAGGCTTGGGGTGCCGAGGGGAAGTGCCTGCACCTACAGTTATCAGAGCCCTGAGGGGCAGGAGCCACCCTCTCGGGGGACAGGACGGTGCCCCTTGAAAGGCTGCAGGAAGACCCGGTCCCACAAGGAAGCCAGCCGCGTTCTGTGTGAGGAGGACTCATCCAGGAAAGCAGAGGGAAACGCACATGCGCCCCCTCTCTCCAGGGAGGCAGCAGCAGCACCAATGATAATACGTTTCCTGAGAACTTTCCACTCGCTCTGAAACGCTTCTAATTATGTCTGCAGTTTTTCCTTCCTACCCCACAGGATGAGCGGAACATGCAACTCAGGACTTTCCTAGCTCAGCCTGGAGCTGCCCAGGAGCCATGGAGTCAGAGCTAGAGAATCCCAGTTCCCCTGCAGGTGGCCCTGGGCACAGCCCCAACGGAGACAGAACAAAACTGGCCCCATCTGCTCCTGGAAGGACCAGAGACAGATGAGGTGCAGCAGGAAGTCCTCCACCCCATCACTCCCAAGGGCCCGCAGCTCTCGGGGGCTCTGAATGGGGGGGGCGGCAGGCAGCTCTGCCCTGTCCTCTTCTTTGTTAGAAAGCTGTGCTCATCTTCTCAGGGGCTCTTGGGATCAAGAGCAGCTTCCTTCTCTCTCCTGAAGCCAAACGCTTCTTCACGGGCCCCTGGGCGACGAGGCTGGGGTGTCCCATTATTTCGCCAGGAGCCAGTGCCCTCCGGCCTACGCACATGGTGTCGTGACCATTGTCACCTGAAGCACAAATAGCACGTCACACTTACGCATCATAAAACACATTTGCCTGTTTATTGCACAATAGGCTATGTGGCGAGTAGCGTTTATAACGCAGGGCACGATTCCAGGTTTGGGGACAACGGCTCATGCAGGAGGAACTTCAGGGAAAGGAGACCCTCACCCTCGTGCCCCAGCCCTTGTGCCTCTGGGCCAGCCTCAGAGGTCCTTCGGTGTCAGGCCCTCAGCCCTAGACTTGCACCTCTACCTCAGTTTGCAGGTCTGTCATGCAGACAAGCCCTCGTGACGACACGCTGCAGACCCTGTGAGCACACACAGGCCTGCCCAGGTCAGCCCGCGGGGAGGAAGGTGCACCGGCTCCCCAGCCCTTCAACAAGCCTCGGGAGGAGGAGGTATCTATCAGACCTGGTGCGCAAACGAGGAACCAAGACCGGAGGGGTGAGCCTCTACTCCAAGCCACGGGCGAAGGAGACAAGGTGCTGGAATCCTGAATCCCAAAAGTGCACGTCGCCCACACCTGCGCACACTGCCTCACATCCTGGCCACAGAGTGAGACACTCGTCCTCCGGGGTATGTCTCCGCCCTCTTGCCGGCTTGAGCTGACTGCATTGCTTTCCCATCCACCCTGGACCATGGGTGGGAGGGGTGAGGGGCGAGCGCCTCCTCCACTCCAGGGGCAGCCTGACCCCCCACTCCAGCTCTCCCAAGATGGAGGGTGGAGCTCTCTGCCCTCATGTTGGGTTGGCCTTGGAATCTGGCAGCTCTGGTGCCCCCACAGGACAGTAGAGAAGTCTCTCTGGGGACCCACCCCTCTGTAGCCCAGCCATCATGGTATTGCAGGGTCTAGCAAGTGCCTGGCCAGGGGCCGCCGGCAGCAAGCACACAGATGGGCGTGGCGTCACACAGACCTGCAGTCCCTGTACCTGGCCACCTACCAGTGGTGTGACCTTGGCACTTTATTTTCCTCCCTTAGTCTTTGTTTCTGTAAAATGGGGATAAATCTTACAGAATAGCTCCTAGCTCACTGGTGGCTGGGAAGATTAAAGGCAATGTATATGATACGGTCCTGATCTCAGCGCCTGACTGGCGGCAAACACCCAAGGAAGACACCAATCATCACCATCATCACCAACACCATCATCATCACCATCACTATCACCACCACCACCACCACCACCATCATCTCCATCACCACCATCACCACCACCATCATCATCTCCATCACCACCACCACCATCATCATCTCCATCACTACCAACTACACCATCATCATCACCATCACTATCACCACCACCACCACCACCACCATCATCTCCATCACCATCACCATCTCCATCACCACCACCACCATCACCATCTCCATCACCACCATCATCTCCATCACCATCACAATCTCCATCACCACCATCACCAGATTCCCATTAGACACTTTGCTGAAACAAAGACTCACTCTTGTGTCTGTTGGCAGGAGGCTGAGAAGCAATCCACAGCACATTTAAAACCAGGCCAGGTTCCCCGAAGTTGGACTTAGCAGACCCCCTCTTACAGTAGCCTATCAAAGTCAAGGAGGCCCAGAGGGGGTCTGGTGCCAGAGTGTTCTGAGTCTGGAGGTGCTCGATAGAGTCTGGAGCAGGTGGGTGGATTTCAGCAACACCACTGCTCCCTGCCTGTCTCTGCAAAGGAGTCCCCATCTTGGCATCCAGCCAGGGTGTGGTAAGAATCACTCATTTATGGCCTCCTCCGAGAGCCCCCACAGGAAGTGAAGAAGTCCCTTCAGAGCCTCTAGTCCAGAAATAGAACATTTTCCCCTCGTGAGATCAGTGTGTACCCAGCCAGAGGCAAAGCCACCGGCCGTGCCAGGGCGCCAGGGACATTGAGGTCCCTGGCTGGGGAAACGAGAGGCAGGATATGCCATGTCTCTGTGACCCATTGCTGGAGCCCCCACTGTGGGGGGAGCGGAGGTTTTCATCTATGAGGACTGTGAGATGGAGATGCTCCCCACCTGTCTCCCGCCCTGAAGCCACCTGCAGCATGGAGCTCGGGTCCACTTTGGCCGATGATAGGATTTCACGAGGGACCCTCCAAAGAGAGTGGCAGTCACACCTGTTCTTTGCGGACGGGCCAAGGCCAGGTGAGCTGAGAGCCACTTGCTGCACTCAGGCCTTGGCTTGATCTCTGGCCACATCTGATTTTCTGACCCTAGACGTGGCTGCCACTTGTGCTTGGCACCAAGGGCTTGGTACAGGCTTCATGATGTTTGCTCAACAGCCCAAGGTGGTATGTGGGCGAGGAACACCAGGCCAAGAGATGTCACCAAATTCGTGCCTTCCTTCCACTATGTAGGGAGCTAGCATTCAGGGTCAGGAACCCTCTCCCCAGGCCCAGGGTTAGCCTCCGTGGTGGCTGGTCCCTGCTGGGTGCTGGACTACCTTCCTCCCTGCCCCCGTGGATCTCGGGAGCTATACCCCAGGCTCCCCTGTGCTCTGACTTCTGGGGGGTTCAGCCCGTGGGGACAAGTGAGGGACCGCGGGCAGGCATCCCCGTGTGCGTGGGTCCCTGCTCTTGTCCTTCCTGCCTCCTGCTTCTGCCTCCTTGGTTCCTGTTCTTACTGGGCAGCCGCCGAGGCTCCAGCCTTCTCTAGGTGGCCCTAGCACCTGGGTTCCGTGACACCATCTCCCACTCTATTCCTCAAGCTCAAGGGTGTTGGTGGCCTTCTGTTGACACTGACCTGTGGTGCCTCTGCGGTGCCTGGTGTCCCCTCTCGCTCACCAGCCGGATACCCTCCCACACTAAAGCCTTCCTGTGGATCCCCAGGGAGGCTACTCTGTGCAGAACGGACCTGGGCTGCGGATTCGCAGCCATGTGGGGGGGAGGAAAGGCAGTCCCCAGGCTGGCCACATCTCGCTCGCCCTCAAGTCACGCTTCGTTCATGGCGATAGCGCTACCCCGTTTTGCAGAGGGGAGACTTCAGGCTCACGTGGTCACCAACGTGTTCACCTGCGTGGAAGCAGAGACAGGCCCACACTGCCCTGCTGGGTGCCCAGTGTGGAGCCCTGGCCTCTGGCCCCTGCAGCCTCCCAGGCCCTGCCCACTGTGCCCCCCTTTGTCCCCACACAGGAGCGGGATTTGTGTGTCCCACGCATCCGAGGAAAGCCAGTGCCTGCCTAGACCCCTGGAGGACATGACTCCTTGTCACCTCCCGTCCCCTAGGATTCCAACCCTTTGGAGCTCCTGGCCTCCCGGGCTGCACAGCGTGGCCTGAGCGGGACGCCCTCGGCCGAGCTGCCGTGGCTGGCCCAGATTTATGGCCTTGTTATTACTGTGTTTTGGAGTTTTACAGCCCTGCGCTCCCTGGAGAATCCAAGTGCTTTCTCTAGGACATATCAGTCAGACGGGGAGGAAACATCCAGAACTCTGGGAACATCCTGTGTCGCCGCGGCTCCCGGCCCCAGGTACGGGCCTTTG
>NW_026000222.1:2117913-2133418 GCF_001458135.2 Marmota marmota marmota | reverse complement strand
CGACACAGGAGAGCAAAAGGCCGGGGGGGGGGGGAAAAGCCTGATAAAGGGCAGGGCTGGGGGAGGGCGGCGCGGCACCTCGGTGCCCCGGTTTGTGCACCATGACACATGTCCCCAGCTTCCTGAGCAAAACAGGCATCCCGCGGCCTCTGATGTGCAGCCAGAGCTCCCGCGAAGCACACGGAGCCCCTCTTAATGAGCCTCCCGCCCGCCAGGGCAGACTGCTGACTCCGCAAGAGCCGACCAGCTCGCCAGTGGGGTCCAGCGGGCTTTGCCCTCCTAGAAACAAGGCCCCATTGTCCCGCTCCGCCCTCCCCTGCCGCCCACCCGCTCCCAGAATCCTCTGGGCTGTGGTTCTGCCTGCAGCTGAGGCCTCAGTTCCCAGGGGCCAGGGCAGGAGGGAGGAGCGGCAGAGCAGGAGTGGAGAGGAGGCGGCTGGCTGCAGCTGAGCCTCCTACCAAAGGCACGTTCTGTGAATAACAGTCAATGACTACAGGGCACAGAAGTCCCCACGGTAAAGGGTAGGGCTGCTGGGGCGGCTCAGCGCTCTTTCTAGAACACTCCATAGTGTGGGATAAATCTCAATGAGCATCTAGCCGTTTTTTAATAAGAAAACGATATCCAACTTTGCTTTCGGTGGAGAGCGTAGCTTAGAAGGGTGACGCCGGGTGCGTGGAGACGTGTAGCAGGACCCAGCAGGAGCCCACTTGACCTGCATCCTTGGAGGGGGTGTCAGCCAGCTGTGGAAGCCTCTCGTCCCCTGGGAGGGAGGAGCGGTCCTGGTGGAGACCTGCCCTGGGGCTGTGTCCCCCACAGCACTCACAGAGGGTGCTGGGCTGAGTGGCCCCGGGAAGGCAAGGAGCCCCAGCTGGGAAGGCCGGGCGGAGCCCTCAGGCCCAGCGCACACCGTCTGGGCAAGAGGCAAGGGGATCCCTGGTGACGGATGCCAGGCCTCAGGGAGAGACCACAGCCAGGTCCTGGTGCTCAATCCACAGGCCCCACAGCCACAGGCTCAGCCCCATGGTGGGCACTAGATGACAGGGACAGAGCCACCAGGGTCCCCACTCAGCCTCACAGGCCCAGAGGAGAGGCCACCGGCAGCTGCTTCCCAGACACAAACCCAGCATCCTCCCCCTAGAAACAGATGGGACCTGACCTCCTGGCCACTCCCCTCTGACCACCCAACTCCAGGCAGCTGCAAGGCCCGGCCTCTGCTTTCAAGTACAGTCTCCGGTGTCCCGAGGGCCACCGCTGCTGAGGACACTCTGTTGCGCACACGTGGAGGCCCCTTCGTGACTCTGGCGCTCAGGGGAGAAGGTGCCCCTTGGGGACAGGCTCCTGTCCAACCAGGAATGAACCGGAGCCCGGCACCGTGGCAAAGTGCCACATGCAAGCTGGGTTCCACTGAGGTAGGAGCCTCCCCTGTGACAGCCACTGCAGACCCAGGATGTGTGTCCAGTGGTGAGTGCCCGGTCCCCCGAGCAGGGACACTGCTTCCTCTGGCTCGAGCACCCACAGCGTCCCGCACAGGGACTGGCCTTGTCCCCCTCCTGCGAGAGGGAGGCTGAGGCAGCACCTGATCCTGCTCAGAGGCCTTGTGGCTGCTGTTCCTTCTTCCTGGACTGTTTTTCCATGTGGTCATCGCACAGCGGCCAGCGTCAGGCATGCAAAGAGCTGACAGCCCTGGGCTGGGGGAAGGAGCCTGGCTGTCCTGGAGCTACCCCGAGTGGAGGGCCGGGGGGAGATGTCCGAGTCCACTTGCCCCAGGGCCCAGCCTCGAGCCGGTCCCACCCAGATGCTGGGAGAAAGGGACCTTGACCTGACCCTGGTCCAGCTCCAGCCCACACAGCCTGTCCGGCCCAGAGGGGGCGGCACCTCCCAGAGGGCGGCTGGCACAGGGAGACAGCTTCCTTCCCCAGCGAGACGCTCCGCTCTGAGGAGGGCGGCGGGCGCCAGCAGACCTCCCTGAGGAGATGGTGCCCAGGAGTCTCTCAGGAGCATCCAGTGGGCGGCCACCTTCCCAGGTCAGGACACACGGTGGCAGGGCTTCGGGAGACTGGGACCGAGGGTGGGCTGCTGACGATCAGGGGCGGGAAGCAGTGGCCCGTTCCTGCTGGGTCCACAAGGCCTTCTGAGGAGAAGGAAGGGAGAGAGGGACGGAGGGAAGTGGGGCTGGGGGTCCACGGGTGCTGGGGATGCTGGGCCAGTGGCCTGGTCAGCCGTCCTCTGCATGGGGCCTGCCCAGCCACGACTCTGCTTGCTGGGGGTGTAGGAAGGGCTGGGAAGGTGCCCCGAGGCGGGCCTGTGTGCCCGTGTGGCGTCCAGGCTCTGCCATGTCCAGGAAGCTGGACATGCCCCAGCCCCACCTGGCACATGCCCGATGGGGTCCACAGTCAGACAGACATGGTTCTGAGGCTCAGGGGGCAGCCAAGCCCTGTGACCCTGACCCTCTCTCTCCCTGGGCACTGGACAAGTTGACTAACATGCTCCCTCCTCTGGAGGAAGGCCTGCACCCTACACACCTGAACAGCCCAGCCAGTACCGCGGCCACCTCCAACCCTGACCGGGGCTGTTCGCAGGGTCCCCTGGGGAGGAGCGTGACCAGGTGTGACGGGCTTCACGGAGGCTTTGCTCCCAGGTGGTCTGGCCCCACCTGGCCTGGCTGGGTCACCTCCCCAGCCCTACCTGGGCCCAGGGCTTCCGCCCCTTCCTCGTCCTCCTTGGCGGACTCGGGGAAGGTTTTCTCAGGTTGGCTGGACAGCGGCTGAGGCCTCTGATGGAGGGTCCTGCCCAGCCGCTAACCCACCGCCCACCACCCACCGCCTGCTGAGAAGCCTCTGGAAGTGGCTGTGGAACCCCTTCCCTCTGCCGTGACAGGCAGCGAGCCCTGCCCAGCAGACACTGCACGCCAGCAGGGCAGGAGGACAAGCCAGCAGGACCAGGGACAAGACGACACGGGGCCAGGAGTGTCGAGGGCCAGGAGTCCCGGAAATGAGGGCCGTGTTGACATGTTGGTGGAAGTGCGGACCCCGGCGTGACGAGGCTTTTTAGATTTTCACGAATGCACCACAGACCCAGGGAGACTCGCACCTCCTGCCTGGCCCTTCTACGGGTTTTCGCCACCTGAACATCCTCGTGACCTGCCCACCAACAGGGATCACGCGGCATGGGGGCCACCTCCCTCCTGCCCAGGGTTGAGAGCAGGGCCACGGCCACCTCAGTGCTGGTCATCCCCCCCACAGCTCCCACGGCCTCTCCAGCCTCTGCCCCAGCTGGCCACAATTTTCCACTGACTTTTGGGACCAGTGTCCACTCCCCAGCTGGACCAGGACCCCCAGGGCAGGAGTGTGGGCTGGTGGAGCCCCCACCAGCCTGCCCAGCCTCACCTCCAGCCCCTCTCTGCTCCTTCCCACAGGCCTTCCTGGGGTGCCCTGGGGCCCTGGGCTGGGGACCCCGCGTTGCCCGTTGATCAGCCCTGGGCTCTGTTCAAGCATCTGTGAAAACCGCGGCTGAGACTGGCCTCGGGAGAGCGCCTCCCTCCCGCAGGGGAGAGGCAAAGTGTGCCAGTCCTTCCTGCCGCTCACAGGAGGGCCCACGGGGCTGACCTGGGGACAGGGCTGCTTCAGGGTCCAGCTGGCCTGCTCAGAGGCCGGCTCCTGCCCAGGACTGGAAGGGCCAGGAGATGAGCAGGAGGGAGAGGGAAGGCTCTGGCCTGGGGCGCGTGGACAGTGCCTGGAGGGAGCAGAGCTGGGGGACACGCTGGACCCAGCCTTGACATTCAGGCTGGCCCCGCCCAGCCCCACTGCAGCCATGGGATAGGGACCCTGATGCTTTCAGGGTCCAACTTCCCAGGCCACTATGGGAGTGCCGGGGGGCCCGTCCTGGCACCCCAGCCCGAGTGCCCCAATCTAGGTAGGGTGAGCTTCTGGTCATGCCTTGTTGGTCCTGCCCAGACTCACCCAGTGGGCATCGCCACACGGTGTAGGGAAAGGGCCTTGAAATGTGCGAGTGTGCAAAGCATGGCAGGACTGTCCGCCAGGCCTCGGGGCCTTTGCACCTGCCAGCCCCTCAGCCGGCATTGCTTTCTCCAGGTCTTCCCTCGGCCGCCTCCTTTCCTGTTAACTCAGATGTCATCTACTCTCACAAGCTCCCGATCACACACTCTGGAGCACGTGGCCCTGACGTCACCCCCCTGGGCATGCACGTACACACACTCTCGTGTAACACCTGTGCACACAGACTCACTGCACATGCTCACTTGCACACACATGTGTACCCCACAAAGGCCACGTGTGCACAATACGAACAGCCAGGGTGAGAAGGCCCTGGGAGCAGGGTCGCGGGACCCTCTGTGGACACAGGCCACAGCTGTGAGGCCAGTCACCAGCACCAGGCCACCCCTGTGCTGTCACCACCCACAGTCCTCGGGGGACGGACACCCAGGGAGGGTGAGTGAATGAGCCAAGATCACAGCTCTGAGCGGGGAGTGACCAGCTTGGCAGGTGATGGCCTGGACACCAGGCGTGGCTTGGACCTTCTACCCTCAGCCCTGTGGGTAGCCATCGTTAGACAGGGCGGACCCCATGCCGACACCCCCCGGCCGCGGCAGAGCCAGGTTTTGTAGGTGGCAGATCCAGTTTGGGGGCTCCCTGTGCAAGGGCCCGAGGCCTGGGGCTCACTGACGTCACAGTGGAGCAGCGTCCTCCTCCCTCTGCCCCCCGCCCTCGGGGGTCCTGAAGCCTGGGGGGACAGCCAGCCGCTGGGGGTGACGCCGGGACTGGACATCCCCGGCCGCTCCCAGGCTGTCTGCTGACTGTGCAGTGGGGACGTAGGTCTCACGACTGAGCCAGCCCCACCTTCTGGTCAGGACCCCCAGCGGTCTTAGGAGTCTCCCGCCACAGGCAGCCCCCGGGGCCCCACGGCCACCACCTGTCATACCTCACGCCGTCCAGCTCCTCCTTCCCCTCAGCCTGCAATGTCCACTTCAGCCTTTCTTCCCACCCTAGGAGAGGAGAAGCACCCCAGCACCCTGTTCTCGGGTGCCCCACACTCTCCCTGGACCTGAAGCTGCAAACCCAGCTCAGCCTTCCGAGTTGTCACCCTGGGCTGGCCCCGGCTCCCTGCCTCGGAGTCCCTGATGCTTCACGGACAGAGCCCACAGCTGCTCCAAACAACCCGGCCGCCATTCCCACCCACCATTCAGAGGGCACACAGCCAGCCAGTCTGACCCTGAGACGGCCAGGCCTCCATGAGCCTGCTGCCAGGAAGCTCCCCTGCAGGACAGGAGGCAGAGGACACTGAGGGACCCTGCTGTCTCACTGCGCCCTCCATGCCTGGCACACACCGGCCTTTCTCAGGGGCTAGAGCTGTAGGAACATGGTGTGAGCACATGCAGGACTGGCCGGGACCTGCCCCTGGCCTCCTGGCTGTCCCTCCACTGTGAGCGCCAGGCCGCTGCCCGTGCTCTGGGCCTGCAGAGTGTCGCCCCAACCTCGTCCTCCGTCCTTCAGCACTAAGGCTGCACTGGATGAGGACAGAGGTGCAGAGAGACCGCTCCTTGGGGCCCTCACGGAGCTCTGCAGACGCCACCCCTCCACCTGTGCTGCCGCCCAGCCTGCCCGGGCCTGGGGGCCAGACCGCCCTGCCCCTCTCCCACACCCCACCCCATGCTCACAGGCTGGTGCTGGGCTCAGTCAAAACTGGTGCAGAAAACTTACATGAGACCTCTGGCTGGGAGGTGACGGCAAGTGGGCACGAGCCCTGTGCCAGGACACCTGAGTGTCACAGGCATCATGAAATAGCATCATCAGAAGATGTGTGTGTGAGCATGTGTGTGCATGTGTCACACCCATATCCACGTGCACAGGCCTCTCTGAGCAGCTAGAGCAGGGCTCTGGAGACCATGGCCTCCACCCCTCTGCTGCTTCCCGCTGGTGACCGCGGCAGGCCACCTGCCCTCTCTGCCCCCTGGCCTGCAAAGGCAAGGTGGTGACGCCACACACGTGGTCTCCCAGGCGCACCTGAAAGGACAGACAAAGGGGAGCCTCCCACTGGCCGCGGACGCGCGTCCAACACTGTCACTGAAGGTGTCCCCACTTTACAAAGCTCGAGACATCTGACACGCTCTTTGGTTTTCAATGGAACACAGCGAGGGCTCCTTGGCGAGGGGCAGGGTCCACCGCCAGGATGCCCAAGAAGGTCCGTGGGCACAGCGGTGAGCGTGGTGCCTCTGCTGCGGCACCCGCACCACAGTGGGCGTCCCGAGACCTGCTTCCTCCCAGCTTGTCCCCACAGAGCCACGGGCTCTGTGTTCAGCTCCCAGGGACCGTCCCAGCAGCCCACCACAAATCCCAGCACCTCTCCCCTTGCCCAGTGAGTGAAAGAGGCCAGAGGGGGGAGGTGACACCCTTGTCCCCCAATAAGAGGTGGCAGGGCCCGATGCAAGTCAGCACCCAGCCCAGGCTCCGGCCACTCCCTACGGCCTTCCTTCCCCTCACAGTCTCCTGGGATAGTTGGGGATCCTGCGGCTCCTGCTCCTTGTGAGATGCAGAAACCCAGGCTCCAGGATGCGCAGACTGGGGAGCCCCAGGCCACCTGGAGCCCCCAGGCCACCGGCAGCTCGCAGTCAGCCCAGGTGGCTCCATACAGACCTGTCCCCACCCCCGCAGGCCGGCTCCAGAAGGGGGGTTTCTCCAGCCAGCCGGGGCTTGTGCACTGCCCCTGGCTGGTCCCAGCAGGTTCCCCGCCTGCCCTGTCCCCGCTCCTGGCCCTGGGCCCACAGCACAGCTCCTGGCCCTTCCCAGACTTGGTGGGGAGGGTTGAAAGATGCCTGCGCTTCTGGCAGAGCCCCCAGTGGGGTCCTCAGCAGCCCCCAGTCTGGCCAGTGCTGAGGCGATCAGTGGGCATGACGGCGGCCAGCTGCTCGCTCGGTCCGGAGACAGAGCAAAGCTGCTCCGTCACACTCCTGGACGATCCCCCGCGTTCTGCTCTGGAATCACCAGGACAGCCAAACCCCAGGAATCTCTGTCTGCTTGAAGGGATCAAATCCGCCAGGTCGCTGCCCACGCTCGGGTCCTGGAAAGTCTCTTGGACACGGTTTAGGCCGCAGCTTCTGGATTTGATTACGAAGAAATCAGCTCCCCATCTCAACCCTCCTCTGCACACTGGGCTGCTGGAATGTGCGCCTGGCCGACTCTCAGCAGCTCAGGTGTTTCTTGAAGCCACCGGGCTGACCAGCACCCACCTGGATAGTGCAGGAAGAGAGACGCAGGACCTGCCAGGGCCCCAGATTGTCACAACCAGATGACTTACAGCAAGAGAGTGCACTCTCCAGTCTGGAGCCCCGAAGTCCCAAGTCAAGCGGCAGGCAGCCACGCTCCCTCCAGAGGCTCCGCGAGGCTCCTGCCTGCACCTTCCAGCTCCTGGCAGCTCCTGGTGGCTCCAGGTGTCCTTTGGCTTGTGGCCACAGCGCTCCTGCCTCTGTCTCTGTCTTTACCCGGCTTCTCTCTGAACCCCTTCTAAGGATGCCGTCTTTGGGTCCAAAGCCTGCCAGGTCCCCCAGGACAATCACTGAGGTCCTGGATGTAGTCGTCTGTGCAGGGACCCCCCCCACATGAGAAGCTGGAGGGGAGACCTGAGGGGCGAGCCCCCACCCTGGACACGTAGCATGCCCCCCCCCCCGCACTCCCCGCAGGAGCAGGCAGGGCCCTCGCCACCCACGACCCTGAGCACTGGCTGCGCTCTGGGCCCTGGTAAAGCGCCTCCCCGGCCCTGGAATCGGGCACCTGCTCCTTGTAATTCTCCAAGAGGCTGGAGCAGAGGCTCACCCAGGGTCACCTGGCCAGCAGGTGGCCAAGCTGGGCTTGCTCCAGTGTGGCCAACTCTGAATGCTGGCCACATCACCCACTAGAGGTCACCCACCTAAGCTGAGCTGAGCTGGGTTCGCCAAGCAGCCCTGGCTCTCAGCCACATCTGTCCCAGGAATGCCTAGTTATGTCTGTCCTAGAGCCACCAAGAGGCCTGGGCCTGCTGCCGCTGACCCTCCTACTCTCTGTCCTCAAGCAGATGGGTGACATGGGTGGATGGGGTGGGTTGAGGCCTCAGCTCCGCACTGAGTCAGAGCTCAGTGTGTGGCAGCCACTGTTGCCCTCGGTCCCCTCCAAGGTGCCCGCGTCCCCTCTCCACCCAGCTGCTGTCTAGGGCCTCTCTGGTTTTCAGTGATGCACGTAGTGGGTGGATGGGGGACGAGGACGGTGGCTTTGTCTCATGAGCAGCTGCACACGGGGACAGGCTGGGAAGTCCACTGCTGAGTGGCGCAGGGCTCTGATGGCCTGCCAGGGGTGATAGCCAGGCCTGTTTGCTTTGCCTTATCTGGGTGTCCTGCACCAACCTCCCTGTGGAGGTTATCAGTCGGCAGCGGCCGTGGCCTTTCCCACGCCACCGTCTGTGCCCACGACCGAGGCCCCTCCCAGCAGAGCCCGTCTTCCAGAGTCGCTCCATCAGCTCTTGGCCGAGGGCTGCAGAGCTGCTCTCCAAGGAGGGGGTCTGAGGTGGCGAGCAGGAGGGACCCCTGGACACCTCCTCCAGCTGACGGCACACAGAAGCCCCTGGGTCCCAGCTGGCCAGCCAGCAGCAGAGTGCCCGGGACCTGAACGACGGGCACTCACTCTCACGCCCGCTGGGCTCCGGGTGCAGGAGCCGAGGCCCAGGTGGGGCGAGCAGGTCCTGGAGGCTCCCAGGCACCTGCTCCGGCCTCTGCAGCTCTGGGTGGCCGCCGTTTTGTGTCCCTTGACTTGAAGACCACGACTTGGATCTCTGCCTTCTCTGCATGGCTCCTCCCTGGGCACCATGTCCAGATGGCCCCTTTCCCTAGAGTCACAGTCACACCTATTAGGGCCACACTATTGACCTGGTCTTACCTTGGTTACGTCCACAAGGACCCACAGCACAGACCGACGGTTACGGCTCCCACTGCTCCACGCTCTGGCCACCCTGGTCAACGTAGCAGCTTGTCAGGGGAGGCCGGATCCCAGCAGGAAAACGGGAGGGGGCCCAGGCACCCAGCGGTCCCTGTCCTCTGGAAGACCCCCTCCCTCCTGGTCCACAGCATGCCCACATCTGCCAGGTGGAGTACAGTCAGAGGCTGGGCCCAGGCTGACCTGGGCCCTCAGGGTCCAGAACTGATGCCCACGTTCCTGTGCTTGGTTTTGGCCTCACAACCCCAAAGGGTGCCTGGACCAGGCTCCTCCCGGAGGCACCCGAGGCTCAGAGAGAGCCAGCTGGTCAACGAAGCCCAGCTGGCCGGGGTGGCGAGGCATCCAAAGAAAGTGCATTGGCACCGCAGCCTGAGGGCCCAACAGCGCCACCTGGGAAAAGCCAGAGACCTGTGCCCCTTGGTGTAGACGGTGAGGGACACACTTCTGGGGGTCAGAAGCTCCCAGGGACTCTCAGGAGCAGCTCCGCCAAGGAGCATGCGCCTAGTTCGATTCCAGCTCTCACTTGCTCGCTGTGTGGCTGGGGCAAGTCTCCTGACCTCTCTGCGCCTCCGTTTCCTCCTCTGAAAACTGGGCATGAAAATAGCACCAGTCGCTGAGCTTGTCCTGGGAAATGAAGTGGAAGGAGCCAGGCTCCCCTGGGCCTGGAGAAGCGAAGTGCTCACCCTTGAGAGCAGCTTGCGGCTCTGGCCGAGGTCGGCTCAGTGGCCCCGAGCTGCTCTACCCTAATTTATGTCCGCGGTGAGCCCCTGTCCCCGTCCCTGCCACAGACCATGACATCTTACTCTCAAAGCCTGTCAGAGCCACTAGAAAGGCGATAAATCTCCGGCCTTTGCCACCCTCCCCCTCCTCCCCGTAGAGACCACGCTGTCAGAAACGTGTCCGGCCTGTGAAACTGAACCCACCCCGGCACGCCCCGAGAAAGTGGCGGCATCTGTAGCCGCCATCGCCTTATCTGATGGGAAACCAATACCCGCCTTTCCCCCGCCCCAGGCTCTGGGGAGAGTTTTGCAGGAGGAGCTTTGCCTTGATCTAATCGGGGTTCGCCCCCAGGACGGGCAAACGTCCACAGAGGGGCCAGGTGGAGCCACAGCCGCCCGGAGGGAAATCAGGGGGACAGAAGGAGAGTCACAGACCCCCGACCCGGCCACCAGCTCCCGCTCTGGATCTGTCTTGCCACAGGTTTGGGGCAATGACGACAGTCCTCTCTTATTCTCCGGGAAAGGACATAACTGACTTATAGAAAGAACGGCCCGAGGGTGGATTTGGGACTTCAGGGGTGGCTTGGGGTCTTCAGGGGTGGCTTGCCCCAGAGTTCAAATAATACCTCCAGAAACTGACTCCCCGGGGCCACTGGGCCCCATCTAGGCTCTGCTTGGACCTCATGTGGTCAGAGGTGCTGCCGCAGCTCCCGGCACCACATGACTCCAGCTCTCCGTGCAGGAGGGAAAGGTGAAAGTCTGTCCCAGCCAGAACCCCCAGGTGGCTGCACTGGTCTGGCTCGAACCTGCACCTGGCCAGGTGAAAGGTCTTTGCTGGACTCAGGCCTCCAAGTTCTGCTAGCCCCAGAGAACTTGGACTCAAAGGGGTCACACAGGGAGTCAACGCCAGCTCAGGCGCCTGGGCGTTGGGAAAGGGAGGCAGACCTCAGAGCGGGCCGAGAAAGGTAGCAGCCGCAGCTCCTCCCACACGGCCGGCTGGGGCGGGGCTGCTGGGCACTGCAAGGTGAGTGTCCCCGGGACCCAGCTCACAGTAAGCCCACCCCCAGCTCACAGTACATCCCGTCCAGGCAGGCTGCAGGCCCGGCAGGCGCAGCCACTGGGAAGTGCACCTGAGCGTCCCGCCTCTGTTGCAGGAGAGCACCACACACCCCACCCAGCGAGGAGCAGAGCGTGGCCAGCTCGCGGCAGAGCCTGAGGTCCAGGAGTCGGCAGCCCGCTGCCTGGGGCTCCTCCCTGCACCCCCAGCCCCGCTGCCCGCGGTCCTGCCTCTGCTTCTGCACCTGGTCCCCGTGGCCCCGCCTTTCCCTGTGGACACTCTGCCTGCACCAGGCCCCGCAGGGTCACCCAGGACGACCGCGGATCCTTCACTCACCACACGGCGAGGACCCTGTCCCAGTAAGGCCACGGAGACGGGTGGCAGGGGTTGGCACAGATACCCGGGGGGCACTTTTGGCCACACGTCAGGGAGGAGATAACGGCTCTGCAGACGGGCGCAGATCTTGTCTGTACAGACAGAGCCACTGCTGCCGGGGACAAGCCCTAGTCCATGGAGCTCCTGGTTCATGGAGCTTCCTGCAAGGACCTTTGACCCCACCAACGAGTGACAGCGAGCCCCGGCCCACTGAGGCCACCATGCCCCAGCTGCTCCTCGGAGCTCCCACCCACTTCCCCAGGGGGGGCTTCTGTGGACCCGGGTACTCCACGAGGAAGCTAAGATTCAGCTGTCCCCAAAGGCCGCGTGTAGGGGATGCGGCACCCCCACGGCTCCCCGTGCACCCTGGGTCCCTGTCGGGAAGCCATGGCTGGAAGGCACACCAGCCTGAGCCTTGTGCTCTCCAGCCTGGCGCTCGGGCTCCCCGAGGCACCCGCAGCCCTCCAGTGAGCACGCGAGCTTGGGGCCCAGCCCGGGGCGCAGTGAAGAGGAGGGACACTCTCTCTGCCTCCGGGGACTCAGAATCTAGAAATAGAAGGTGCCCAGTGAGACCCAGGTAACCTGCTAGACGTGACTTCAACACCGCAGCGGTGGCTTCAGGGGTGCAGACGGGTGGCTTCTGTGCCACAGCTGGGGGGGCGTCTACGTCATCGACAGACAGATGGCTTCTAGAGCAGGTGTCCGTCTCCCCAGGCTGGAGGCTGAAGTCCCGGCCAGCCTGGCCATCATGGCCAGGTTCTATCGAGGGCTCTTCCCGCTGTGTCCTCACGGGAGCCCTCTGTGCACAGCCACCTTCTTGTAGGGCACTGATGCCACTGTGGGCCCACCCGTGACTCATCCAGGCCCCGCTGTCCCAGGGCACCACCTCCAATGCCCCCATGTTGGGAGGTCAGGCCAGCAGCACATGGATCCGTGGGGCTGCCAACACCCACAGGAGACGGGTCAGCACCACAGCATTAGCACAAACCCGTGACCGTGCAGACGAGAGGAAACGTCAGTGTTTGTAGGGCAAGGGTCGCGACACTGGAGCCAGGCATCCGGCCACTTAGGTTGGCGAAATGAAACTTGCAACCGGCCTGGTGTCCGAACACACCTCGGGTGGCTTCTCCATCAAGAGGACTCTCTCAGATGTTCCCTGGGTGCTGCCAAGCGGCGGACACCCTTGCCCATGACCCCTCGGGACTCCCAGAGGACGAAGCCCAGGGGTGAATCACCGGGAGCCTGGGACGCCCAGCTGCAGTCTCGTTTGTGAGCACCCCAGCTGCCTGGTGATTGACAGGCGGACACGCGGTCCAATCCATCACGAGGCCAGAGCACGGAGACAGGTCCGTGCAGAGCTGAAACAGATGTCAGCGCAGGAGGGTGTTGAAGGGGACGTGGAGGGCCAGCGGCCCGTGTCCTGTCCATGTTCCAGACGGCCGCTGACCCTGGTTGCTCTCCTTAAATACGTAACTACATGCTCGAGTGTTCTGGCATCCGGATGCCTATGGTAAACCAATTCCCAATTTTTCAGAAAAATGAAACATGCACTCTTTCCTCCTTGGTACGTTGGCATCATCTGCCATGGGGCTAAAGGTCACTCTCAGCAAGCCTCGGTTTCACCACTTTTAAGTCACAAAGAAGACCCTGGTCCGGACACCAAACAATCAGCCCTCTGTTCGCCGGGCATCAAGAAACAGGTCTGAAGCCCTTCCAGAGACTTCGACCCCATGTTGATTGACATTAAGGCAAGCTCTGAGTTTGGGAGTGAAGCATGTCACACGGACATTCCCCAGCTTCTCCTGAGGGATTCCCGGCTGAGGACGCTGGACAGTCCTGGGCCGAACAGAGAGCCAGACCTAAACGCCTGTCCGCGGTGTGAATGAGGACGCCAGGCCACACGGCTCGGGCTATCCAGCTGGGGAGACCTGGACGGCTGTGGGGGTGGCTTTCAAGGTTGACCCTAGACCGGACGCTTGGGATCTCCTGGAAACCTGACCACTCTGTGGTGAGAGGTCAGTCCCGCCCAGCTCCAGGGATCTCCGACTCGGGGCATCTGTGTTCCCAATTCTCACTCTGTCACTTGGACCACACCCGGGTGGGTGACTCCGAAGCCAATCCAGGATTGTGAGCAGCCACCAGGGGCTCAGGGGGTCCTAACCACAGGGCAGGAAAAGGACCCTGGAGGCCCTGGGCCATCAGCAGTGACCTTAGCAGCCCTCCCTCAGAGACTGGCCAAGACGTAGCGGCTGAACAGTTAAAGTCCTGCCCGTGCCCTGGCCTGGCCTCTGCAGAGTGGGCCACGTGGGAGCCCTAACACGGCAACGAGCTAAAGGTCAGCTCACCCAGAGCCCTGTCCCCAGGTCCAGGGGCAAGTGCTGATGAGAGAACGGGACACAGTCCCAGAGACACAGGGCGAGGTCAGGTGAAGTCGGGGTGGAGACCGGGGAAGCGGCCACAGCCAAGGACCCCTGGAGCCACGGGAAGCTGGAGGGGCCAGGAAGGAGCCTCCCCGAGCCTTTGGAGGAGGCACAGCCTGCCTCGCCCACCCCCGCCTCCAGGTCGCGAGCATCCATTTCTGCTTGAAAAAGCCACCCGTGTTCTGGGGCCATGGCAGCCTCAGAACATGGACCCAACTAACAGGTCACCCCCAGGCCCACCGGGCACCCCTTGTTTAAGGACAGGAGAAATTTCCACTTTGAAAGGGGGAAGCTTTGGCATGGCCCACCTTCTCCAAACACCAGAACCGGCCCTGCTCCTACACAGAGACCAGGAATGAGGAGCCCCGCTGGCCCCGGCTGGCCCCGGCTGGCCCCGGCTGGGAGGGATGCACGTCCCCAGAGGCCCCGAAGCTGCAAACAGTCCTCAACGGTTGGTCAGCGTCAGCCTCGCCATCCCTGCAGGAAGCCAGTCTGCAATCCTGGGTGCTGCCCCAAGCCAAGGCACCCAGGCGCTGACCCTGCGCACAGCCGGGCCTGCTCCGGAGACTCGCACCCTGCAGGTGCCCTCCCGCCACACGCCCGTCCCTAGTCCCAGCCAACTGCAGAGGGTTCCAGATGCCAGACATGTTCGCCACTGTCACCAAGGGGCGAAGGTCCTCTAGGGCCTGAGTCCTCCACTCCACCTGACGGGCGTGGGCGCCAGCCAAGTCCATGGCCCCATGCCTACCAAGGGACAGAAGCAGCATGGTGCCATGGCTGAGAGCCTGCGCCAGCCCCACCAGCTGAGAGGGCACACAACCCCCGCCACGGACTAGAGACTAGGGCGCCATGAGGGTGGGCTGGGGCACCATGAGGGTGGGGCAAGATCTCCCCTCCTTGGAGCTGAGTCTCTCGTCTTCAGAAGGGGATGATGACCCCCCTGTTGTGGCATGGAGGGACAGCATGCTTGACACTCCAGAGGAGAGGCAGTGGGTGGGATAGCACTTGAACTTCCTTCTGTCTCTTGTCTCCCGTGGCCAGTTGTTTGGCCACTTCTGGGCAGTCTGGACTAAAACCATGAGGCCTTTGGAATCAAGTGGAAGCAGCAAGTAGGCGGGTTGGAGAGGGGCCTGTGGCTGTGACCCTCCTGGGACATGCGTCCTGTCCACTGCGCGGGCAGGGCCAAGGGGCAGGAACACCTCTGGAGATAGCAGGGGAGGGGCAGGAGAGCAGGTAGCGTCCCTGGGGCTGGGGGGGAGCTAGAAGAGAGAGGCCAGGTCCCTGAGGCTGGGGACGGACGGGCAGGAGAGAGCGCGAGGTCCCCTGGGCTCCAGGTGCGCAGCACTGCTCGGTGCCTCGGCCTTCTCCACGCAGGCCTGTCCCCCCCTCGGCGCCCACCAGTCAAGCCCGAGCCCCTGATGCGTACTTCAGAGCCCTGGCTTCCCTGCTCGCTCACCAGCTCACCCTCACCATGGCCACCCCGCCCCACCTCGACCCCACTGTCCCCTGTCCCAGTGCAGGCCAGGCACTGGCCTTCAGCTCAGACCCCCTTCCCAGGAACCTTGTCACCTCCTCTCTGCGTGCCCAGAGCCCCACCTTAATCCCCCTGCAGCCCCAGGGCTCAGGTCAGTGCCTGGCACACAGTAGGTGCGCAGCAAGTGAATGGGATGAGTTGATTCAATCGGCCTCACTGCACTTGCTGTGGCTGGGCTGTCCCAAGCCCCAGGACTCAGCAGGGAGCAGAAAAGATCAAGATCTCTGACCTCCCAGCAGCATCCCAATGGGGGGGGGGGCTGGGGAGCAAGAAAAGTAAGTGGGACGGGTCTTAGAGCTTGCCAAGGGCCAAGGGACAACGGGAAGCCGGGAAGGGACGTTGGGAATGCTGGGGCCTGGAGAGTCGAAAATCCCAAGAGTGGACCCGAGGGGCCGTCGGACTGTGGACCCCAGGCCATGGAGGAA
>NW_026000222.1:2094980-2114167 GCF_001458135.2 Marmota marmota marmota | reverse complement strand
TCCCACAGGCCCCTCTCCCTGCACCAGCCACAGCTGTCCAGCTGCCCGGGCAGGAGCCTTGAGAGAATAGTGTCCCCTGGCCAGCAGGGCAGGGACAGCCTGCCCAATGTTTGGGGAGTGGGACCTTGTTCACCCCTCAAACCCAAACGCAGATGTGCAGGGTCAGGGGCCGGCGCTAATTAACGTAGGAAGGCCGCGTACACTTGACCGGACCGCGAGGTCACAGGGAAGCCTAGAGACGCCCTGCGCTATTTTTAGCCTTGAGGGTCTCACGAGGGGCCAAGGCTCCAGGGTGGCTAGGCTGGCCAGGGCGGGCGGCTGGGCTGGCCAGGGCGGGCGGCTGGGCTGGCCAGGGAGGGCGGCTGGGCTGGCCAGGGAGGGTGGCTGGGCTGGCCACGGAGGGCAGCTGGGCTGGCCAGGGAGGGTGGCTTGGTGGGGGACGGGGAGGCGAGGAGGAGGGAGGGGCAGGTGCCGGCCCCCACAGGCCACGCCAGGCCCGGCTGAGCCGTCCAGGCGAGGACTCCGCGGGCAGCTGGGCTGTCCCCAGCCAGTGCCGGCTGGGGCCCAGAGCCGGGGAAACCGAGGCACGGACTGGCTCACGAGGCTCAGACTCAGTCTGGGAACGAGGACCAGGGTGGGAAGCAGCAGTCCCCACGGACCCCACACCACAGGTGGCCAGTGGGGAAAGGACCGGAGGCCGAGGCACAGAGCCCCCGGTCCCAGCCCTCCCCTGCCTGTGGCCTCTGGGTGAGGTTTTGGCACTTGGCACTGCCACCACCCAGCTGTAAAACAGGGTGACGTGAGACGGCCCCAACCAGAGGGCAGCCAGCACCCGGTGGCCTCTCGGTCGCCCTGACCACCCAACCTGGTGCTGGCATGGGCCAGTGATGGAGGTGGGGGACAGACACTGTGACCATGGTGCCCAAGGATGTCCCAAAGACAGGGTGGCCCCTGGGGCAGCCGCAGGGTGAGTTTAGAGGAAGGCAGCAGAGGTCAGCTCTGGCTGGACATCCCGGCTGGACTGGGGCGGTGCGGGTGGAGCTCCTGTGACAGGAGACGGGCTTTCCCGCGACTCCCAAGGGCCCTTGTGGGTCAGTGGCCATTCGGCCCAATCAGCTGGTGGAGGAGGGTGGCCTCCGGGGCACCTGGGCAGCGCCCGCCCCCACGGCCTCCTTCTCTAGCTGGGGCAGCTCTCGCCGCGCTCCTCGTCCTCCCGCGGCCCCATCTTTGGAGCCTTTTGAACCTATAATCAGAGACGAACTGGGCAGCATGCGACAAGTCCCTTCAGCTCTCCTTGCAGGGCCCGGCCCAGGTGGACAAGGAGGGAAGGCCAGGAGAGCCCGCACCCTGAGGCAGGGCCGCAGGCACCTTCTGTGCACCGCTAGACTGCCTAATGCCCTGGCTGGAAAAGCACGTGGGCCGAGGCCGATACACAGGTGTCATGGCTGCCTCGCGCATTCTGCCCTCTGCACACGTCTCCCCCTTGCCTCTGTGAGCAGTGCACAACCTGCGCAACCCCACATAGCACCCCGTTTCTAGAGATATTAGGTAAAATACAAATGCAAAGATACACATCCATAAAGATGGTTTGTTTCTTTCCACTTTCTAAATGTTTTTCTATAGTGAAGAGACTTGGGGAATACACCAGGCCCATAGCAAGAGCACACCAAGAGCTTGATATGTGTTAATTCTGTTAATATGCACGATGATCCTACATGGTCAGCGTTATGATAACCTCCATTTTCCACATGCGAGCTCGAGGCCCTGCGACGGCAGGTAACTCGGCCAGGCTGGCTGCTCCCAGCTGCCCGTGCAGTCCCAAAGCTTCCTCGCCTCCCTGTTGCAGGTAGGATCCCTTCGCGATGCCACCTTCGCACCATGTCACTTAACCCACTCTCCTGGAGAGAGCTCCTCTGGCCTTGTTCACCGAGGCTCAAGACCAGGCCGTGGGAGAAGGAGCCCAGGCCCTCAGCCCCTTCCTAGGGTGGGGAGGCGCCACCTCCGTCCTCCTGCCGGGAGAGGGACGGCGTCCACCAGCCGATGCTGGCGGCTCCTGCGCGGGCAGAAGTGGCTGCAGCCCCGGGGGTGAGGGCCGGGGGACAGGCCTCAGGCCGAGAGCAGGCGATGGTTCCCCAGAGCCTCGCCTCCTAGCCTCGATGGGGCGCACCCCGCCAAGCTTCAAAGACAAACCCAGTCCCACTGTAGCTCCCCAGCGGGGCCCACTGCCCTTGCCTGGTGCCCTGTCCCTCCCTGTAGCCCTCTGCGCCCACCCTGCTCTCCTGGGTTTCAAGAACTTCAGACGGTGTCTGTCCTCCCTCTCCTGAGGCCCCACTTTTGAGACTCCTCAGTGGCCCGAGGGAGAACGGGAAGGGCCAGAAACCCAGCCGGGCAGGCCTGGCGAGCAGAGGCAGATGTCCCGCTCTAGGAACAGGAAGGACGGCGGAGGTGTTCGCCCCAAAATCTCAGATGGGAGAAAGTGAGACCCAGGAGGCCACTGGTCGACGGGAGGTGGACCGCGAGTCGGTGCTCCACCAGGACCGCGAGCCCCACTAAGCCCCACCTGCAGCCCCGGCCTCACAGGAAGAGAGCAGGGGGTCCCCTCCCCGCCTGAATCACGGAAATGCCGACAGGTGGGACCGGCAAGACGACGACGTGAAGAGTCAGGGCCACGTGCCTCCGAGTCTGGTCTACGGGGAGCCGAGGGCAGCACGGAGGTGAAGAAGGGCAGAGAGACCTGCAGCCCAGCTCACGCCCACCGGCTGCACGGCTGACTTGGCCATGGCAGAGGGCCGTGCCATGCAGTCCTGGGGCCCCTGCACGTGGACACCTGGCCTCCAGCACAGCTCGCAGGGCCCCTCTGCCCTGGGCGTCTCCGGTGCCACGCGGACTGCGGGCCCCAACCTCCCATCATGGTTTGGAAGTTGAGTTGATGTTGACCGAGGAGGGCAGGAGGCTGGTCCCTGGGCTGGCCATGCTGAAGTGCACTTCTCAAGTGGCCCTGGTGGGATGCAGCCCAGCCCTCCCGCAGTGACCTCGGTCCTGCCGCCTGCCCTCCACCTGCTGGCCCTGTCACCCCCCAGCCGTGGGCGAGTCTGCCCACAAAGACTTCCATTATCCCTGGGTTTGGGGGATTGGAAACCAAGGTTCAGAGAAGAGTGCTTTTCCCTCTGATCTGGGCGACTCCCACTGGAAACGGGCTAGGAAGTAAGAACTGGCAGGACCCGGCAACCGCGAGATGTTGGGGGCTCCGGGGTGGGCACGCTCCAAGAAGGCTTCCCGGAGGAGGGGCCTCTGGAGCACAGGAGCCACGAGTCAAGTGTAGGCAGGGAGCTGCCCATCACCGCTGCTAGGTGTGTCGCAACCCAGAGGAAGCACCTGTGTCTGCTGCGCCGTAGCCCAGGCCGCCAGCTTGACTCTGGCCCCCAGGGGCTTTGCCTGGAGTCCCCAGGTGCCACTGTGACTCCACGCTGCAGGAGGCAGGGGTGGCTTCCGTGGTGCGGACCAGTGGAGGAGACCTCAGCGCCTGAGGGCAAGCCTCAAGCAGGCACTGCCTGGCCCATGGTGCCCTGTGGACAGCCACACTGGACGGCCCACCCCACCTGGGCGTCCTCTAGATGTGTGTCACACGCAGGAAGTCTGAATGATGCAGGGTCACTCCAGCTGCCCGGGGAACCTTGTCCAGCCAGCAGGGTCCAGCCCTCTGGGCCGCCCAGCACACATTCTCTGTTGATGGCGTCAGCGCCCCTCACCCTGGCCTGCTGTGTGGACGTGGGTGTGAGTGCAGCTCCATCTCACTGGACAAGCGCCCACCTGGCCATCTTCACAGCCCCCACATGACCAGCTACAGAGCATGAGGTCACCTCCTCCCAGACGGCAGTGTCAATCAGTCCTTTTCCAAAGGCCGGCTTCGCTGTCCAAAGGCAAGACGGGGACATGCAGCGGGCAGGCTGGGTGCAGGAGTGGCCGCCAGGAGCAGGTTGGCTAGTGGGTAGGCGGGCCCGCAAGCCACCGCCAGGGAGCAGGCCTTTGAACTGTCCCCGCAGGGCTGTCACAGAGGCCTGATGAGCCACCCAGCACAAACCCCGCAGAGCGGGCACGTGAACTCCATTAGTCGGCTGCACTCCTGCCCGCAGCAGCTCCCGCGCCCAAGGAACCTGAGCGAGGGAGTCGCGGGGTTGATTTTCCTAAATGGATTTTAGTCAGGCGAGTCGGGGCCTCTCTGGAGTGTGTGGAGCTGACAGCCCTCCCGCCAGCCTCGACTGGTCCCTGGGGTGGTGACAACGCTCCCACCTTGGAGTGAGGACCCTCCCAGGTCCAGGGAGCAAAGCCTGCAGCTGGGGCCAGGGCCAGCCAGAGGCGGGGGCTGGGACCTGGGGCCTCTGGTCCCACTGCCCCCCTGGGACCTCAGCCGCTCCTGGGCATCCCCACGCCCAGCTCCCCTCGGTGGCTGTCCCAAGGGCCATGTGAGTGGCACAGAGTGAAGAGTGACAGCAGCCCCTGGCATGCAGCCAGCGTCCGGCAGACCTCTGTCCTCTGGGAGGGCGCCGTGGCCGCACACTGGGGAGGAAGGCTGGACGGGTAACTGAGGCTGCGGTGGCCCAGGGGCTCAGCTGGCACAGAGACGGCAGCAGGGCTGTACTGACCAAGTCCATGGGCCGGGCTGGGAAGGCAGAATCCCCTGACCTCCTTCCCCACCAAGGGTAGGCTCAAGTGATGAGGCCAGTCAGGGACCCTCCCCATATTTCATCAGAAGCTGGGAGAGGGAAGAGTTGTGGCTTGCATCCAGGGCCATGGCGCCCTGTGGCAAGAAAGAGCCCTCACTTGATGACCTGATGACCCTGGAGCACCACCAGGGCCTCGGGCTTTGGCACACACGGGTACGGCTATGAGCCTCACGCTGCATTTGGATTCCGCCTGGGGAAAAAGATGCTCTAAGTAAAATGAGTCATGTGGGCCCCGCCCCCCATGCCAGGCAGCAGGACATGCCACCCAGGGGCTCGGCAGGCGGGGGCTTGGCAAGCTCTCATGGTTACAGGAAAGGGTGGTGCTGGAGGGGCCTGAGCACAAGAGCGGCAGGACCTGGCTTAGATTATGTTTTATTGGGGTGAAATTCACTCTGCACACGTTGCTGTTCTAAAGCAGCACTGAGCATATTGACGGTGGTGCACGACCACTCCGTCCGGCCCAAAATACTTTCATCACCCCAAAGGAGACCCATTAGCAGTCACCCCAGTCCCCAGGCCCTGGCCCCTCCCCACAGACCCTGGCAACCCCCTGCCGCTGCGTTCACCTGGCCTGGGCACTCCACGCAGACAGAATCGTCCCGCTGCGCTCCTCGTCCCTGGTCCACTTCAGGCCGCATCGTGTCTCCGAGTCCACCAAGTCCCTCTGCTGTAACGTGGGCTTCTCGTACTGCACGGGCACTTCCAGAGCCTCAGAGGGTGCGGTAGAAGCAGCGGTCACAGTGATGACCACAGGGTCCAGTGCTAGCTGTTGCTGGACATCCAGTGATGGGTGAGACAGGTGACCGTGCACCTGCCAGCCTGTGCCAGGTGGACGGTTCCCAAACACAAACAAGGTGGACACTGTTCTGATCACCATGTGACAGGTGGGGACACTGAGGCTGGGAGGTGGCACAGATGGTGAGTGGTGGACACGGGTACACCTGTTCCTGACCCACAGGACCCTCAGGACCTCCTTCTGCCACCTGACGGTGATGACAGCCCTCAGCCCCCAGCTTACACCCAAAGTGGCCCCCATAGAAGCAGGAGGAAAGGCAGAGGGGTCCGTGGCCTCCGGCCTCCGCCCAGAAAACTGGGCCAGTCTCTCTCCACTCCCGGGCGCTGGTGACATCAGGTTGGCACTGCCTCCCCACAAAGGTCTCATTCTTTGCCAGCCCCTCCCCCGGACAGGAGGAGCACTTTGATCTTCTGATGACATTCCTGCCAGGACTCCACCAGGATGACGGCACCACAGGTGACATGCCTTTGACTAACAAGGTGTCAGGAGCCCGGCTGTGCTGCAGCTAGTCACCTGGGCCCAGGGTGGAGATGCGGCCGGGCCAGCCCACACCTGCCTGCTGAGGAATCCGCACAGGCCGCTCCGGGCAGCCCCTGGCCCCTCCTGCGTCTTTCTCAGCAGCACAGCGGCTGGCCCTGAAGCTGCCCAAAGACAAAGCCACCCTGAGGCTGGGGCAGCAGACCCTGAGGGTCTTGAGGCCGCGGCAGCCAGGAGCAGCTGGGGCCCGTGGTGGGAGCTGAGGGCAGGGTCCCATTGACAAGCCCACCCAGGCCAGCCACCCGGGACAGAGCATGGGGTGCCAGGGGCTGGGGTCCCTGCAGAGTGACATCCCTCCCAATTTTTCTCCTGGGGAGCAGGAACCTTGGACAGGTGAAGTGAGCGGCCCAAGACCCCCACTCTGGTGCCTGACCCAGCCTCAGCCACAGCTCTCCACAAGGCCCCACCAGGGCCCGCCCGGCTCTGGCACCCTCCCTAGGTCCTCCGGCCTGGGCCTTCACATGAAGTCCAGCTTGGACTCCACATTCATGGAGGGAATTTCCAGATCTACCCTGCCCTCACGGCTTTCCCCCGGGGGGCTGTGCTGGTCATGCTGACCCAATGTCCCCCCCCCCACGGGATGTCTGGCAGTCTGCTGGGAAGGAGGAGCTCAATCCAGGGAGGACATTCTGACCAGCTGGCACTGACCTCTGGCCTGCCGCAGCCCTCCTCACTGGCCTGGGGCCTGGATTGTGCCTGGCCTCTGGGGTCTGGGGGAGGCAGAGTCCTCCATGTCACAGACCAGATTCGTCTTCACACTAGTGGCATGAGGCCAGGGCTGGCCTGGGTGACCTCCATCGTGCCCTGATCCCCGGGCCCTGGCCTGGGCCCCGCTGGCCTCCCTGGGAGTCCTCGGTCAGGTCTCCCTCAGACCCCAGCCTCCGTCGGAGTCCCTGGGGGCAGAGAGCTGTGCTGTGCCTCGCGTCCCTCGGGATGGGGGCCTGCTGCCCTGGAGGACTCACAGCATTGGCCCTTCCTAGCGCAGGAGGAGGGGGGATTCAAAATCAGAAGGAGAAGCCGTCGGGCACCGCAAGCCCCACACCCGGGTCGGGCAGAATGCAGCGCCACTGCCCGCGCCTGTGTGGGATCTGGGGCCTCGGCTGGGAGGGCCCCCACGCACGCTGTAGACCCGAGCCCCCTGCCAGCCACCGAGGGTCCCAAGAGCCACTGTGAGCCCAGGGGTGGGCTGCAGCGGGGCCACACCACACAGGCTGGCCACACCGGGCACCGACGTGAGCCTCGGCCGCTCCTCCCTCTCATGGACGGTGGGCGCCGGGAGTCCTCAGCAAGATGAAGTGAGAAGACCCCTGGGCTCCGTGGCTCCTGTTCACCATGGAGGCCAAGAGTGACGGCCAGTACCAGGAGGAGGAGGCCCCGCCATCCCTAGGGGGCTTTGGGAAAGTCATCAACGATGGGACAAGGACAGAGCCAGATGCCGCCCGGGCCAGCGCCTTTCCTCAGGAGACGCGCCAAGCTCCATCCCTTCCCTCTGGTGTCCTGAGGAGGGCTGGAGGGGTCTCCAGGCCAGTGAGGGCGCATGGACCTGCAGAGAGGCACCAGGAGCCACGGGGGGACTCCGAGCCACACAGACCCCAGCTCCCAGCATGTCCCCAGGTGCTGGCAGCAGGGTGGAGGGCACTTCCGGGGTGGGCACTGACCAGGCCCAGGGCTCTACAGCTGCAGCCTGGGCTCCCCCCCAACCTGCTGGCTCTGGGCTGGGTCGTGTGACTGGAACGACCGCTTTGGCCTGAATGTGTCCCAGAGTTCGTTCCCTGAAAGGCACATCACCAGCGGGATGGGGTTTGGAGGTGGCCTTGGTGATGAGGCAGGTGCCTCGGGAATGGGCTCCTGACCTTAGAGAAGGGCGAGAGGACCCTGTGGGCTCTTCCATGCCCTTCCGTGACCTCTGCCCCTGAGAACCCCGTGTCTGTCCCTCTGGAGGCAGCCCGCAAGGCACACGTGAGGCAGAGACCAGGCCCTCAGCAGGCCTGGATCTGGGGCCTCAGCCCTGGACTGTGAGCAGCGCCCGTCTACTCCTGGCCAATCCCCAGCCCAGCCACACGGTTGGAGCAGCAGGAATGGGAGCGGACAGGCCCGGGCAGGGCCCCGGAAGGCCTCGCAAGCAGGAGGTCAGCCCCTTCGAGGGGGAAGAGCCAGCCTGCGTGGGGACAACAGGGCACTCCCAGCTGAGTGACAATGGGCAGGGTCACAGTGTGAGCAGAGCCCCACTGGTCAGTCCTCAGAGTCGTAGCGACCCAAGGCCACTGCTGCTCAAAGCCACCGAGTTTGGGGTGGGTTGTTAGGCCTCAGCCAGCCACTGAGAACAGGGACCCCCCCCTGTGGTCCCCTGAGGGCCCAGCCCCGGGCTCAGCTAAGTGAACATCAGGACTATGACAAGCCGCAGACGCCGAGGGCCACTCTGACCCTCTGCAGAGGAGCGGGGAAGGCGGCCACCCCTCTGTGACCACCCTCCAGCAGCAACCAGGACGTGACACAGCAGTCACAGCCGAGCGCTGCTGCGGCTCAGCAGGCCCCTCGTTGCTGCCTGTGACGGTCCCCAGCGCCCCAGAATGCAGGTCAGAAGCTGAGCCGCCCAGCCCATGAGCAAGGTGTCAAGACCCACAGGTTGGTTAGTGACCAACCCAACGTCCACAGCCACACAAGAGGCCCTGTGACTGGGACCGGGGTGGAAGCCCCCCTGGTGGCATTCGAGCCATTTAAGCGCAGCAGGCCTGGGGGTCCTGCCTCGTGGGCCTCTCCTGCTGACCAGTCTGCTCCAGGCCTCTTAGAGGATGGGGAGGGCCCACCGTGGGGAGGAGGCGTCCCATTAGAGGCAACGCAGTAAGTCGCTGAGCGTCTGGCCCAGGTGCCACTCTAGCCAGGCACTGCTGGCCCACTTACACACACAGGGTCATTCTTAGGAAAGCTGCACCCGCAGGTCCCTCTTGGGCAGTGGGAGGGTGGACACAGAACACCCAACACTGGACAAACCCCAAAGCAAGCACGGGGGGAAGCCCACGGACACTTGACCTCAGTAGCAACAATGTCACCGTCACCATAGTGGAGCACTGTCACAGTGAACCAACCCAGGCCAGGACCAGTAAGGGGGGAGCCCGGAGGAGACTTGGGGGCGGGGGACACGTGGGAACTCCACTCTGCTGCAAACCTGCCCTGCTCTGAAAACCCCTGCCAGCCTTTAAAAGTGATGAGGAAAGCAAGAGAAGAGGGGAAGGAAGCAGAGGAAGCCCCCCACCATCCTCACTGGATTGCTCCTGCTCCGTTTAGTCTCTGTTCTTCACTATGTCAAGGTTGGAAGCCTGTGTCAACTTGACTGGGCAGTGAGGTGCCCAGATATTTGGTCAAATACCCTGAGCATGTCTGTGAGCACAGCTGGAAGAGGGCAGCTCGTGAATCAGTGAACTGAAGCAGGTGCTCCCCGGGGGCGGGGGGGGGGCTCATCCAATCAGTCCCAGGCCTCATGGAACAAAGAGGCTGCCCTCTCCTACGTGAGAAGGATCGCCTCCTGCTCTTGTCCACCTTTGGTCTCCACTGAAACAGCTTTCCCTGGGTCTCCCGGGGATCAAACAGGAGGGACACTATCGACTCCAGGTCTCCAGCTGCCCACTCACCCTGCAGAATCTGGGACTTTCCAGCCTCCATAATAGTGTAAGCCAATTCCCTTCACCTAGACGTCAGGGCCAGGGAGGCTGTGCTACAGGGATGAGAGAGCCCATCCCACAGCCACCACTGAGAGGCTTGGCCTTCACCCGATGCGCGGGTCTGAGGCTGCCCTGGTCATCCTGTCTCTCAGTGAAGGGTCGAACTCTGGTCACAGGTCGGCCTGGCAGGGGGAGCCATGGTCAGCCTTCACTCCTGGCTGAGTCGGAGCTGCCCTCCTGTCACCGCCCGTCCCCTCGGGATTGAAGTCCACAGATAGTCCTGTGGAGCGTGTGGCGGGGGGCTGGCCCACACAGCCCTCTGCTCGTGGGAAAGCGGGCGGGAGGCGGAAGCCAGCAGAGGAGGTGGGAGGGATGCCGGAATCAGGAGGAAGAGCAGGAAGACCACCGATGACGTCCCCGTCCCCACTCTATCGCTCACCGTGTGCCTTGGTGACCTCCCTGGGCATGGGTTTCCTCTCCTGAGGGTGGGGATGCTGTCGGGCCGGGTCCCCGGGAGTCGGGGCCTGGTCTGCTCCTTCCCGAGTCCTGCCAGCGTTTTCCTGGGGACGCGCAGCCCGGAGCCGGCCGGGCACAGCCACGGAGCTTCTGCACCCCACGAGCCCAGGGCTCCCCGCAGCGGGTGGAGGGTCTCGACCCGCACCTCTGCTCTCTTTCCCCCACTCCCCCTGGCCCTCCTCACAGGGCCGCTGGGCAGGTTCTGGGGACAGTGGACCCAGCGGGTGACCCTGTGGCCTATGGCCCCTGGCCAAGCACCCCTGCTGCCTCCCGCCATGGAGGGAGAGGCCTGGAGGCAGCGCTCGCCAGCCGGCTCGAGACTGTCCTGCCCGCAGGCCCCACGGGGCCCGGACGTGCTCATCGGCTTCTGTGCCAGCTGGGCACCTCTTCTGGGCTCACGTTCCTGATGCAGATGCCTCCCTGATATCGCCAATAATCATGGTTTTCTGCATCTCCCCCAGAAAGTTATAAAATCAAGAGAATGAGAGGAAGTGTCACACTCTGTGAGAACTGAGCTTGACAGTCAACAGAGACGTCACCGGTCCCAAGGAATCCACTGATGTCATCGATAGCGACTGCAGGAAACCGGCTCTTGGGCTCGCTCAGGTCCAGTTCCCTGGACCAGGCAGGAGCGGGAGGGAAGCAGGCCGTCCGCCCAGCCTCACCACCTTATCGCCGCGGCCACCAGGTGTGACTGAGCTCCGGCTCATCCCTCAGCGAGGGCTCCAGCAAGCAGAGAACCGGGCGCAGCCCTGTGCGCCAGCCCTCCACAAACCCTGAGCGGTGCCCGCCTGGCAACGAGGCGAGGAAGCAGAGTGGCCCTCCCGGGGGCCGACTAGGACGTGACGGCCTGGCACTGTGAGGCGCCCAGAAGACCCCCGCAGGATGGCTCCGGAGGATGAACCTTCACCAGGGACTTCAGCCGAGCAATGCTAACCGCTAACCCGTCACCCACTACAGCAGAAGAACCGCGTGGAGTCGCAGCCGGCCTGCACACAGCGGGGAAGAGGCAAACTGACCAGGACCCCGGACAGAGGCCCGGCCCGGATGAAGGAAAGAGAAACAGGAGAAGCTGGCCCACCGCCCACCGCAGGCATCTGGGGGAGCCGGGCACCCCACGAGGAATGAGACCGCCACGTCTGGCCACTAAAGCCGGCCACGCTTTAGAATTTCACCATTAAAAAGCTGCAACTTTTAGTCACCAATGTTTGTCGTACTTTAATTCCACTGATCCTATTTGGTATTTTTTCTGTGCCATGAGACTTTCTTTTACTATTTTCTGTCACCAATTAGTGAATCAGAGACAGGTGAGTGGACAGTGCTGTCAAGTCATGGTCAGGATGTGGGTAGAAACCATGACCCGAGCCGGGGTGCGCGTCTCTCTTGCTTCACGGAAGCTCTAGAAGTTGGCGTGTGGTTTTAGGTCAGGAATGATCAGCTGTTTACTGCGACGCTCTCATTACCACTGAAGCCTCAGGGGTGAGGTGTGGCAGAGGCTTAGGGCAAGTCAGATCCAGCAATTCCTGCCGAATCCTGAAGATTGACACCGGGGAACACGGACTCTGGCCAATCTGAGAAGGCAGAGCCCTGAGGGCCCGGGGAGCCTGGCGACAATGGCCGCCCCGCACTGAGTCCTCTGGGTTTGCTTGAGTTTCAGGAGGCTTTACAAGAACCAAGACGGGGCACACTGGGTGGGGGATGACCACACTGTCCCTAGGTCCCGCCTCTCACTGTGAGTTCACGGACATAGGGATGTCCCAACAGGCGCCCAGCAGAGGCCTTAGGAGTGTGCCCACCTGCTGCCCGCTGCTCAACCATGGGCATATGCCTGGCTGGACCCTCAAGCCACGCAGGTGGCCTCGGCTCCTCCAGACAGACGGGCACGCCCACGGCCCCACACGCAGCCGCGGCAGGCCGGGGGAAGTGGGTGGGCCGCCTCTGCACCTCCGTCCAACTTGGCCGGGGTCGGGCAGCAGCCGCCAAGCCGCGTTGCAGACCTCGGAGCGGCTGGAGTGAGGCCCTACATAAACACGCGCTATTTTTCTTTGAGGCTTATGAGTGCCGATCCACGTCATAAATTGTCACCTCCTTCCTCTGAGGGGCAGAGGCCTCTTTCCAGGGAGGTCTGGGCTCTCCGGGGCACAGGCAGTGGGGGCTCTCACAGCTCTTGGGGAGTGATGGAGCGGTTCCCAGATGGGGACCATAGAGGACACAGGGTCCAGGCCTGGGCTCCGGGGAGTCCTTCAGTCAATTTCTCAGTCTTCAAACCAGGAACAAGGGCCTCCCGCGGGCCAGGGCCTGTGCTGGAAGGGGTAGGTGTGCAAGGCCCTCGACACAGAGGACAGAGGCTGGGACATGGTCATCTTCTAGAGACTCGCTGGAGGGTGATGGGCATGATGACCCCATCACGTTGTGTAAAACCCACAGAACGAAGTCGTTATGTGGATTCCATCCTTCGGCCAGGTTGGCTCAGAGTCAACCAGGAGGCTGGGATGTGCGAGGAGGGGCCGCGGACCCTGGCAGGGGGTTGCCGGCTGGGTGGGCGGGTACACCGGGCTCATGATCTTCTGCCAACCTCTGAGTGTCCTTTTCCTGGGAAAGTCTGACACACAGCGGTGCCAGCCACCCAGCCACTGAGTGCAGGTAAGAGCTGAGTTCTCGGAGGCTGGCCTAAACCTCGCTCTGCCATGCACCAAAGCGTGACCATGACAGTGGTCTCCACCTCTCTGAACCTGGGTTTTCTCATCCGTAAGACAAGCACACAGCAGCCCCTGCCTGCAAGGGTGGACATTCTGGTCCACTAAACGGGGCTGTCGGGGGCAACACTTGCCAGCCCTCCCCACTCGGAATCTCTAGGCGATGGCACTGAGGGTCAGAGTGGCAGAGACTTGTCACACAGGTAGCTGAGAAAATGACAGTCAAGATGAGTGCCCCATCCAGGGGGGTCCAGAGTCCACTCTGAAGTGGGGCTGGGTGGGGACATGGAGCAGTAGGAATGGGACTCAAGCCCTTGCCCTAGACCATGAGGGAGCCTCGGCCTCCTCCTTCAGGGAATCCAACACACTTTCCTCCAACAGCCTCAGGAAGTCTGGGGTCAGGCTCCACCATTGGAGGCCTTGGTCCTGGAGGGGAGTGGTTTGGGCTGACCTGGAGCTGAAGGTCAGCAGCTGGCCTCCAGGTGATGGCCTTGACCCCTCCTTCTGCTACACCCTCCTGTTGCACCACCCAGGTGGGTTCCTGCAGGTCGTTTGGGTCCTAATGTAGATGCCACCTTCCAGGGGACTCCCCCCACTGACCGCCACAGCTTGGGTGTTCCTCAAAGATGACGACCAGAATCAGCGCCAAACCAGCATCTCCCAAGGGCACAACGGGCAGTGACCTGGGCAGAAGCTGCAGTAATATGTACAGTTCATCGTCTCCAGAAAGACACAGCCAGGGCCACAGCCGGCCAACGGAGGGACCGAGGTGGAGAGGGCATTGAACAGACTCTCGCGCCGCCACTCAGAGGGATCCCGTCCTGGGCACCCACCACCTGGGCAACCTTCGACTCTGCCGAGCCCCGGAGGCTGCACAGGGCACGGTTCCACCTGCGCCATCTAGAGAATAGGCAGCCCACGGCCTCGCACAGGAGATGAGCAGCCCACGTCGGGAGGACTGGGGCCAGCTGCTCTGTGGGTGCAGGATCAGTTCAGGGCCACAAAAACGCTCTGGAACTAGAAGAGATACTTGTGGACATACGAAAAGCCACCAAATAGTTCACTTTAAATGGCCAAAGTCGTTTATGTGGATTTCACCTTTAGGAAAGACAGACTGAAGGTAGGGTGACCTGAGCCCGGGGAAGGCGACTTCTCTGCTCCTGATGTCATTAAGGGGTGAGGCTGGGCAGCAGGGCCGGTGGCCCAGGCAGCAGTGCTGGCCGGGAGCGCAGGGTGGGGCCCACAGTGCTCAGGGTTTAAAGTAACAGGAAGCCTGGGCAATAGCATAAATCAGGGTTTTCTGACTGGGCTTCTTGTACTGAGCAGAACAAAGCGTATTGAATGTCCCAGGCCTGCGTGGGGCTCCTGCCTTCCCGGGGCAGGCCTGCGGGAGGCTTCTCACTTGACTCTGGCCTCAAGCTGAAAATCACTCAACGAAAAAAATCAGGTTTCGACATTCTCCCACAAACCGTGCTGGACCCGGCAGCACGCGGGGGCTGGAGGGTTGGGCAACCGCAAGGGAAACGCAGAGAGAGAGGTTTCCTGCCTGGCGGTAGCAATCGGGGCGACGCTTCCTCTTTGGGGCTGATGCCAGAGCTCAGAGCCGTGGCTGCAGGTGACAAGAGCCTGTCTGGCCGGTGTCAGCTCCTCAGAGCCCAGGATGGTCCCCTGTCCCTTCACCACACACGGCAGCGCCCCTTGGCCAGCTTCTGTGGTTCCCAGCTCCTGCACAGGGAGCCTGCACCCCAACACTGCTGGGTTGCTCAACTGGAACTGGCTGTGCGTCAATGCCAGCCCCGTCCTTCCCTTGGCTCTGGGGTCCCGCCTCGGCCTGAGAGCGAGCTTCTCCATCCACCATTTAGTACGAAGCTACAGGGGCTCCTGGCCCGGGAGGGACGACAGGCTCCCCCGGGAAAACGCTCCCTCCGTCCCTGGACCTTCACAAGCTCCTCGTCTCTCCGAGTCAGTCTTCTAGAGCATCCATGTATCGCGGGTACCGAGGACACCTCTTTGGGCTACTGAGAATACAAACGGCCTTTGTGTCCTGGCCCCTCTGCCCACCGCTCTCCTCCTCCCTTCGGCAGCACCATCTCTGAGTGTCACCCAGAAGCCGGTCTCCCAGGGCTGCCTCATCTGCCTCCCAGGCTAGATGGGGCCCCCTGTCTGCCCCCACACCCGTCCTCCCCTGCTGTGGACCTAGGTGCGCACGTGGACCCTCCTGCCCAATCCAGCACCACCTCCCATCTCCAGACCCTTCACTCAGCCATGTCTGCCAAGTCCCTTTGGCCACGTGAGGTCACAGATTCAGTCCCAAGGACTAGGACTAGGACCTAAGGGAGCGGTTACTGTCTGCCACCAGTAGGAAAGCAGCTCGGCTTCCTCCTGTAGACTCAGCTCACCACGTGGAGCCGGCAGCCCGGGGAGGAGGAAGGTGGTAAAGGAATCGCACAGATAGTCGTGCTTTCTCGCAGCGCCGACCTCCGCTCAGCACTCACAGAGGTCACCGCTGCGCAGGCCACATGTGGGAAGGAGGGTCTTGTCCTCCCACTTATCAGGTGCCGACCCCTCCATGCTGAAGATGGGGACCCGCGGTCCCTCCGTGCGTCCTGATGCTGCATGGAATCTAGAGATGGCGCCAGAAGTGTTTGTCCACTTCCTAGGGCCCTGGGGGAGGAAGCCCCCCATCTCCTCCCTGCACAAGGCTCCTTTCCCCAACACCCCGGGAAGTGCCGAGGGAAGACGCGTTTGCACTTCCCCATGGACCCCCCACCTCCAGGTGAGCTCTCCCCCTTCCCACCTGGCCACCCAGGGCAGAGGGAGAGGGACTGGGCCAGCTTTGAGCACACAGCCCACCTGGGTCTCTCACCAGGAAGGAATTGTCCAGCGCCCACAGCTCTTGTCTGTCCCTCAACTTGCTGGGGACAAGGGCCTCTTCCCCTCGGCTGTAACCAAAGTCTCCACATCTTGGTGTGGCTCGAGATGGCATTCCCTCCCCAAAGGCTGACTTGCCACCCACCCACACTCTCATGATCTCGCCTCTTCAACACCCTCTTGCTGGGTGCCTCAGACCCAGAACTCCAACATCCAGAAGACTCTTGAGGCAAGGAAGGACACGCAGAGTGTAAAACCAGCCTGGGAAGCGAGGCATGAGTTTCGTCTGTGCCCTGATGCCTGCTGGGTGCTCACCACATGCCTAAGAGGACTGCTGTTTGTCCGTCACTGGAGGATGACCAGATCAGATGGGTGGGTCCACTGGCGGCATCGGTGACTCTTGGGATCCAAGACACAGGTGACAGTAGGTGATGAGAAAGACGAAGGCATCAGCAGGAAGACAGTCCCTGCCACCTCAGGGTCCCCCAGGTCACCGTGGCACTCCACAGCAGCAGATTGCCGAGCAGCTGCCGCCATCGGAGCATCCCCACGTCCCTTGCAGAGTCAGAGACTGAACCACACACAGCAGCTGGCTCTGTGCTTCAGGCGGCGTGAGGACACGTGGGGGTGAGGGAGGCGGGCCTGGACTCGGGGCCCCCACAGAGTCTCCTAAAAAAAGCAAAACTCGTGGAGGCTTCCCCAACACCCATTAAATGGAGACAGGAGTGAAGCTGTGGGCCCACTGACAGGGGGGACAGTGGTGGCTCCAGGCCACATCTGACCACAGACTTTTGTGCAGGGCCATGAGCTGAGAAGCTCTCACTCACTGAAGGGGTCATTTAAAAGAGAAGGGAGAGTCTGTGGCAGGTGTGACGTGCTCCCCAAGGCCTGTTTGCCTCCTGGGCCTTTGTGGTGGTGAAAGTTTGCTGAGTCAGGCTTCAGACCACCAGGGCAGGGCAGAAAGGCACCCCACCCCGCTGTGTAGAAAGAGCAGACCTGGACGCGCTACGTCAAAGTGAGCCGAAAGACAGGGGGAAACGGTCACAGCCGGGCAAGGACAGCACACAGAAGTCAAAGTCCCGTAGCTGAGATGAGCGTCAGGAGGAAGAGAGTCATTTCAGGGAGGAAGGGTAAGCGGGAGGAAGTGCAGGAGAGCAGAGCCAGCCCCCCGGAGGGTAAGGAGAAGGGAGGAGCCTGCAGCGTCCCTTGAGGGGTGCCAGCAAGGGTTCCAGAGGAAGAGCTCTCTTTTTCCACGGAAGGCAAAGAAGATCCAACCTACAGATAAGACGTCCCGGGACGAAGTCCAGGAGAGGCCCACGGGTCAAAGGGCGTGCTGTGGACCAAGCTCAAGCTGCCTACTGCAGGACACTCTAATAAAACAGCTAGGCTTCAAACAAAGGACCCTCTGGCCATCTAGGCCAAAAGGAGTACGTGACTAATGAAGAGAAGGACCCCAGAGGGCTGGGGTGGGGCTCAGGGGCAGAGCGCTTGCCTGGCATGTGCAGGTGCTGGGTTGGATTCTCAGCACCACAAATAAATGAACGCATCAAATAAAGGTCCATCGACAACTAAATATGTTTGTCCAATGCCGGACAAACAGCAGTCCTCTTAGGCATGTGGTGAGCACACAGCGGGCCTAAGAGGGCACGGACGAAAATCTAGTTGTTGATGGACCTTTGTTTTATTCGTTCACTTATTTGTGGTGTATGTATACACACACACATTTTTTAAAAGAGCATCAGATTAGAGTCACAGTTTTTTGGTAGCAGTACTTCATACCAGAAGAACAAATCAAGATATTTAAAATATTCACAGAAAGAAACTCTAAGCCAAGGATTATATATTCAATAAATCTGACCTGTAATAAAAGAGAGAGAACAAGACACACTATAAATCAAAATGCAAGAACTGGGAGGATCTGTCCCCTACTCGAGAATGAGCTTCAAACAGGAAAATACCTGGGGTGCCATTGTCACGGGTCTGGGGGACATTAAACAAATAGTCTCCTGGGCCTGAGATTAAGAGACAGTTGACCGGCCAGTGCAACGTGGGAGGCTGCTGCTCTGAGGAGTGGACGCACAGGGAGCAATCGCACTGCTCTTTGGCTGTGCTGGTGGAGATTCAGGATTGCCATCTGGAGACTACTGCATGTGTAAGGCTGGCCAAAGCAAACTGGTCATTCTGGAATATCATCATGACAGTCACTCCTGTTTCCACGAGAACCAGAATTCTCAGGGTCAAAGAAACAATATGCAGAAGGAGTACAGAAGAGGTGGACGAGCAAGCTCCGTTGCCTGAGTCTGACGTGCACCTAGTGACACGAACTCACGAGGCCTTTACTTACTGACTTGGAACACTCCCTGCTGCCCAGACGTGGTTTCCCAATAGCACTTCCCACTGAAGAACCAACAACTTGCAGATCTGGAGAGGAGATGCCCCAGAGGAGACAGGAGGAGCAGGACGCACCAGGGGGACACCTGCAGGGACCCAGCCCATCCGATCACCCTACTGTCCCTGGAGTGGGTTCCAGCTTCAAGAAGGACGTGAATTGCAATCAATTGAAACCCATTAAAGTTCTGTAAATCTACACATTTAAAAATCTTTTTAAATCCTAAATGGTCACCTTTTGAGAATGAGAATCAACTTATCATCTTCATAATTGAACAAATAAAAGGAAAGAATGGATCATTTCCCTCCCTCTCCTACACAAACCATACCACTGTGCCGCCAGGTGACAGAGCAGGGACACATCCTGGATAGCCTCGCTCTGGCTGATAAACTAACATCACAACAGTAAAACACAAGGGTAGAATGGCGGGAGCGCTCTCTTAAGGCCTGGGAAGCCCCATTGCAGGGACGAGAGAGACCTGCAGCGCCACAGCACCACCTGTGCGTGACAGTGCACCTGTGGGTGTCAACAGCACACCCCTGCACGGCGGAGGTGGATGCGTCTCGTGCCTTGGGAACAGCACTCTTCAGTCACCCCAGGAAAGGAAACCCTGCCATTAATCTAAAGATCTCTGCGTGTTTGCCCAAAGTCACCATCCAGCATGAATTGCAAAGTCGTATTTAAGGCATGTGGTCCATTGCCAGGGCGATTCCATTGTCCTTTATGCCTATTTTTAGTTTTGATCCTTGGGGCAACTAATATTCATTTTCAGGAAACAAATCTATGAAAATTATACCCGCTTGTGTGCGACATGCAAAGCAGGAGCCCGCCGGCTCTCGTGCGGCGAGGACACGCCCGCGTCCCTCAGCCTGGGTCCCGACATCTGTGGGTCCGCGGGAGAACTGAGTCTGCAGGAAAGGCCCTGCCCTAATTAGATTTTACTTACTGAAGCCCATTCACCGACCTAATGAGAAACAAAAGCCAGGTGGGGGGGGGGGG
>NW_026000222.1:2049819-2094231 GCF_001458135.2 Marmota marmota marmota | reverse complement strand
ACAGAGACGTCACCGGTCCCAAGGAATCCACTGATGTCATCGATAGCGACTGCAGGAAACCGGCTCTTGGGCTCGCTCAGGTCCAGTTCCCTGGACCAGGCAGGAGCGGGAGGGAAGCAGGCCGTCCGCCCAGCCTCACCACCTTATCGCCGCGGCCACCAGGTGTGACTGAGCTCCGGCTCATCCCTCAGCGAGGGCTCCAGCAAGCAGAGAACCGGGCGCAGCCCTGTGCGCCAGCCCTCCACAAACCCTGAGCGGTGCCCGCCTGGCAACGAGGCGAGGAAGCAGAGTGGCCCTCCCGGGGGCCGACTAGGACGTGACGGCCTGGCACTGTGAGGCGCCCAGAAGACCCCCGCAGGATGGCTCCGGAGGATGAACCTTCACCAGGGACTTCAGCCGAGCAATGCTAACCGCTAACCCGTCACCCACTACAGCAGAAGAACCGCGTGGAGTCGCAGCCGGCCTGCACACAGCGGGGAAGAGGCAAACTGACCAGGACCCCGGACAGAGGCCCGGCCCGGATGAAGGAAAGAGAAACAGGAGAAGCTGGCCCACCGCCCACCGCAGGCATCTGGGGGAGCCGGGCACCCCACGAGGAATGAGACCGCCACGTCTGGCCACTAAAGCCGGCCACGCTTTAGAATTTCACCATTAAAAAGCTGCAACTTTTAGTCACCAATGTTTGTCGTACTTTAATTCCACTGATCCTATTTGGTATTTTTTCTGTGCCATGAGACTTTCTTTTACTATTTTCTGTCACCAATTAGTGAATCAGAGACAGGTGAGTGGACAGTGCTGTCAAGTCATGGTCAGGATGTGGGTAGAAACCATGACCCGAGCCGGGGTGCGCGTCTCTCTTGCTTCACGGAAGCTCTAGAAGTTGGCGTGTGGTTTTAGGTCAGGAATGATCAGCTGTTTACTGCGACGCTCTCATTACCACTGAAGCCTCAGGGGTGAGGTGTGGCAGAGGCTTAGGGCAAGTCAGATCCAGCAATTCCTGCCGAATCCTGAAGATTGACACCGGGGAACACGGACTCTGGCCAATCTGAGAAGGCAGAGCCCTGAGGGCCCGGGGAGCCTGGCGACAATGGCCGCCCCGCACTGAGTCCTCTGGGTTTGCTTGAGTTTCAGGAGGCTTTACAAGAACCAAGACGGGGCACACTGGGTGGGGGATGACCACACTGTCCCTAGGTCCCGCCTCTCACTGTGAGTTCACGGACATAGGGATGTCCCAACAGGCGCCCAGCACGGCACGTGAGAGCTAGGATTTTCCCTCCGTATCAGCGAAACCGAAGTCCACACTGGAAACAGGAATTGCTATAAATGGGGGTTTTATTTTCAGGATGTAGCTCCCTCCAGAGAGCACACGGCTCAGACGCTTACTGGCTACAGTCCTCGTCTTCCTGACTAGGAGTCGTGATCGCCCAGGCCGAGGCTGTCCATGCGCTGCCTCACGTGACCGCATGGGCCAAACCATCACTAGGCCACGTCACTGGGGGGAAACTGAGGTTCGAAGATACAGGGACTTTCCTGTGGCCACTCAAAAAGCCATTGGGGGGTGGTCCAACCTCTGAGCTGGACTCTGCACACCGCTGTCCTTGGAGAGAATGACCACTGAATAATTCCAAAACGTGATTGTCAGGAGAGAAGGCCTCTTGGGGGCGGCACAAGGTCCCCATGGTGTCACCTGCAGCTGGAATGCAGACTCCCGGCCGCCTCACTCTGCATTTCAACTCCTGTCAAAGGAGCAGCGGGTTTTCAGGTTCCCCAAAGGGAGCGTGGGCCTTCACACCTGAGGAGGCCTGTCCACGACGGAATCCAGTTACCTGGCTGGACACTCCCGCATGGCAGCCTACCCTTACCCAATGCTGCCACGTCCACCACTGTGACCACTGGAGGAAACGGTCAGGAGTGCTCACTGCGGCAGCTGTGCACGTGGACATCGGGTGCTCCTGGTGCCCAGGCCTGGACAGCCTGGGCTACACTTGCTGCACTCTGCTCTCAGTTGGTGTCATTATGGTCACGTTGGTCCCAGAGAGGAGCCCAAGGTGGGAGGACACACCCAGGCCCAGGGGGGTGTCCTGGGCAGAGCCGTACTCACCCTGAACCATGGCTCAAACCCCACAGGTGTGTCCTGTCCAGCACAAGCCTCCAGGACACACAAAACCAACGAAGGAGAGTCACTCTCATCTGCTGCCCGCGAGTTCAGACGGACAATGAGCACTCATGTGTGCTTAGCTGCCCCGTCCCCCAGGGCCATGGGCTGCCACCCGCTACTGCACGAGGTCCCTGAAGAGCTGCGATCCGGGCACCCAGGGCAGCACGTGGACCCCCAGCTCTAGCCCCTGGGCTCAGGTGTCAAGATTCCCAATGCTACTGCCCCCCACTGCCCAAGTCTAAATGCCCAGTTCGTCCTCTCTTTCCCCAAAATGATCCTGGAAGCACCTCTGTGGCCAGAAGGAGGCCTTGCCCCTGGCAGGCTCTGCCCCCAAGGGTGTCCCCTTCCACACCCTCCTCTGCCCTGACCACCGCTCATGGACCCCTGGGACTGCACCTGCAGACCTCTCTGCACCCCCCACAGGCCTCATCTCCGCCTCCAGGAGGAAAAGCCAAGACACAAGACCCAGGCTCTCGTGGTCTGCGTCACCTCCCCATCCCCCCAGGCAGATGCTGTGGGTGCTGGGCCAAGTGCCCCAGGACCCCAGCCCCCCTCACACAACTCTGAGGCTCCTCCAGGGCCACATTCAGGACGGGGCAATATCTGCAGTGAATGTCCCCAACTTCTCACCCTTAGGACACACAGCACTGAGGTGGTTTCAATTCAGCCCCGAGAAGATGCCCAGGAAGATGATCCCGAGCTGCCCCAGCCCTGCTCCTTATGTGGCCTGTGTGGCCCCTCCCCACCCCAGTGGTGCCTCCTGGGACCCCTGGGACCCCTGTGGTCGGGTCCCGAGTCAGGCTGCACTCCAGGATGCTCAGGAGTGAGGACTCTTTCCCGTGGAGGCCCCAGTGCAGTCACAGGTGCTCGACAGACTCGGGGAGGAGCTGAGCCAGCCAGAGCACCAGCCTCGCCCTGAGTGCACGCTCACCGTCCCACGTCCCAGCGGGCCGGCCACTTGCACATCAGGAAACCTGAAGGAGGCAGAGAGAAGAAGTGACTTGTGTGGCGTCGGGGGGAGCAAGGATCCGCTCCTGTCCCTGGGGAGCCAGAGGCCAGGAAGGTGGCCAGCGCGGCAGGCTACCAGCAGGTGAGGCCAGGCTGTCCTGGGGCAGAGTTGGACCACTCCAGCGAGTCTCACCAGAAACATCTGGGCCCCTCCGCAGATTCCGGGAGCCACCGCGGAGTCTGGGGAGAGGGAAGTCTGGTAGCAATGATCCCGCCTTCATGGAAATTCTGCTATTCCGCTAGTCAAGGACTTTTTTTTGTTTGTATTTTGATTTTTAAATATCGTATCAGGGCAGGGGCTGGGGCTCAGCAGGTAGAACACTTGCCTAGCATGTGCGAAGCCCTGTGTTCCATCTTCAGCACCACATAAAAATAAATAAATAAAATAACGGTATTGTGTCCAACTACAACTAAAAAATAAATATTTTATAAATAACTGTCGTATTAGACTATTGTTCATCGTCTCCATGACGGTGGGTTTTGTGGTGCCCTGTAGTTTTGTGCCCAAGGCAAGCACCTCTCCCCGACCTGAGCTCCGCCTGCAGAGCTGTTGAGATGGAAGTGTAAGTGTGTGTCACCCAAGACAATCTCAGTCCTGCTTTTTGGGAACCCCTCAGTCCTCTGCCTAAAATAGGTTCGGTGGTGCTGAGGGCCTTTGCAAAGCCACCTCTGTCAGGTGGAGAGACCGAGGCCCGGTGCCATGCAGGGCCGCTCAGCCCCGCGGCTGTCCAGCACCAAGCCTGGCCTGGGAGCCCGGCCTGCTGGGGGACAGCTTCCTGGCCCTGGCCCCTGCGTGCTGCTTGATAACTCAGGGCGGGAAGTGGGCAAGGGCTGTGTCCCCCGCCAGCTGGCTCTGGCTCGTTTCTGGAGCTCGGGAGCCAGCCCTGGCCAAGGGAATCGTACATTCCACTGGGAAGGAGCCCTGGAACTCCGGAGCCAAGCCAGGGCTGCCCGGGGGGGTGCGAGGCCAGCTGGGGAGACATCGCACCCGTCCCCTCTGCCCTGCGTGCCGCCCAGCATTTCCAGGCAGTGACATCAGAGTGGACAGAGACCACCCTGGGAAGGAAAAGCAAGTCACAGAGAGGGCAGGCNTTCTGAACACAGCCACACATTGTGTGCTGCTCCAAAACCTGGCACGCAACCTGCTCCTAGGTCCCTGCCCCCAGGAGATGCAACCCAACCACCTTGCGCCAGGGGTGTTCCCCTCCCTCTCTCAGGTCCTCCCTCTCTCCTCCCTCTCACCCCCACAGGCCCCCACAGCCCCCATCTCCCAGCCCCTTCTACCAGACCAGCTGAAATGTCTACGCGGCCGTCTCTGCCCCAGCTTGGCCCCTCATGCCAGAAAGAATTTGGCCCCTGAGCGGAGGAAACCCAAGCTGGCCCTGTCCGCCCACATGTGAGATTCCTGCAGAAGTGTGTGCATTTTTTGGTGGGCAGGGGGGCGGGGGGGCTTAAATACTTGTGATGAGGCTGAACTGGGGCTGCTAGGACTGCACTCTCCCCCGATCCTCACCACCGGAGCTCCGGCCGCTGGGCCAAGAGGCCACCGCCAGGAGTGCAGCTCTGTCCAGAGAGGGAGGAGCCCCCTTCCGACTGAGGAGCCGTTTCCTGCTCCCGCCAGGTGGAAAATCTGCTCAACGCAAAAGGTCAAGCCTAGTTTAGCTCTGTACCCTTTGGTTAAGAATGTTCCCTTAAAAAAAAAAATCATGTTTCTTTCCAATGTTTCAAAAGTTAATTCATGTGGAAGAAAAAAAAAAGATTAGTATAAAATTTCAAATATTAAATTCAAATGCAGGATTAATGACTTTTATTTCTAAGCCCAAGAGGTTGTCTGGAATTCAGGACATTTTTGGATAGTCGACACCAGACTCAACCAGATGCGGTTGTGCTTTGGACCAAGTCAGCACAAACCCAGCACCTGGAAGACTGTCTTCACGTCTGCCTTGACGCACACGTGGACTGTGCATCTCGAAGCTCCCGTCCAGGGTGGATTCAGAGCCTCAGCTGGAGGACAGAGGCCAGACACCTCCACTGAGCCCCCCTCGAGGGCTCCCACCCCACTCTCCTCTTCCGCCCCCTTCAGACACACAGCCAGGATGGGCACACGGACAGGCCCAATCAAAGGGAAGGAGAGCAGGTTCCCCACAGCGCTATTCCTGGGGTGACTGACACCCACGAAACACACTTGGAGTCCGGCTGGCTGACCTCAGAAGCACTGGACAGTCCCCTGTGGCCCCAGCAGGGCCAATTTCCAGCCCAATGTGGTCTGGACTATTTAGGAAAGGTTCTGAGAAAGAGTCAGAACGTTCATCCAAGTCCACAGGCAAGCCCTCATGGAACCATGTCCCTCCACCCAGGTGGGCAGGGCAGGAGGACACTGATGTCCATGACAGAGCTTCAGCACCCGTCGAAGGAAGTTTTCTTGAAATAGACACCCCTGGAAGGAACCCGCCATCCATGTGCCTAGAAAATGCTGCTTGCTCCAAACCAGAGGCCAGCTGACCAGCATCCGGGGCCAGGCTGGCCCGCCGCTTGGCTTTGTACATAAAGTTTACTGGGAGATAACCATGGCTTCGTCCGGGGAGGCCTGGGTCACTCACCCACCTGAAGGTGCCCCCTGGCAGAGAGCAAGACAGAACTGAGGCCGCTTCTCCCGAATGCTCGGCCTCAGGCCTGTGAGGCCAAGTGGGCACCAAGCCAGGACAAGTCATCCCGGGCTCACTGAGCACATTCCCACGGGTGCTGCGGGCAGGTGACCAGTGGGGACAGGGGTGGGACTGGCCAGGCCCCTGAGGTGGCCTGGGGGGCAAAATTTAATGTGTCCACCTGGCCCCTGCTGCCTCGGGTCACAGAGGCTGGACGGGCAGACATGCCTGGAGCGGCCAGCCTTCCGCCTGTCGTGATGCCCGGAAGCTGGGGCACTGTGTCCTCAGCCTCTGTCCCTCAGGAGACGTCACCTGGAAGCACTGTCCTCATGCACAGCAAGACACAGACCCATCACAGCTGCCAGGGGTGTGAGAAGCGGCACCGTGGAGCCCGGGTCACAGAGGCCTGGGTCCTGGCAGGGTGAGACCCAGGGAGCAGCGTCCTCTCTGCCTGCTCGGTGGCCTCTCAGTCTCGGTAAAATTACCAGAGCGATGGCATCACTAGGCATCCCTAGCCTGGGATGTCACCATGGGGCAGGGCTGCCCACTTTGGAACCCAGAACCTGAAGTCCCCTGTGTCCATCCGTGAGGGGCATGACCCTTGGGCCAGCACTCAGGTGGGACTCCAGGGGGCCGTCCAAGAGCCAGGACTGGGCAGTCTACAGCCACTGAACTGATCCCCTAACATTAGGAAATGACCGCTTTGGACAGCAACACATTTGGGAACTAGAGTAAAACGCAAGCGTCCCTGGGAGTGCTCACGTGGTCAGTTATCACCAGGCCCTGGTCTCTCGGTGTCTCAGGAGCCCTGTCACTTCACAGGTCACTCCTGGGCCAGGACATAAATACTCCAGCAACCAGGCAGGCCTACCCAAGATTCTCCCCCACCCGGGCTGGCCTCATGATGGGGAGCCCCTCAGGGTCCCAGACCACCCTGCCCTGGATTCGACCCTGTGCCGAGGTCTGCGGGGACTCCCCAGGGACAGCCCAGCGCTGGCTCCAGAAGACCCAGTCGCCTCCTGCACAACCTCCCAGAGCCCAGCCACAGACCGGCCCAGGCCCGTCTGCCAAGTGCAGAAACCGAGGGGCAGAGCAGGGCAGCTCTCCGGAGGCCGCGGCAGTGGGGAGAGCAGACCTGGGGCTACCTGGCCTCGTCCAGGGGAGCCCAGCTCTTCCACCACAGCCCGCATCCCACGTGTGCGGAGGAGGGTCCAGCAGGCGGGGTGGGGACAGCCAGGTCCTGGTGAGGCTCCAAGGGGAGGTCCTGGTCATTTTCCCAGTAGGAAATTCTGAGGAAGACCCTGATGAGGAACATGAGAGGGACAGGAGGCGAGGTCACGTCCCTACCCTGGGGCCACTCTGGATCACTTGGCTCCCTTGTCAGAAGGGGGTGCCCCCCAGCTGAGTGGAGCTCCCTGCACCCCAGTGATGGTGGGAGTCCCTGGTCCCCAGAGACCAGGGTGACGGCAGAGCCCCACGGGGCCAGCACGGCTGTCTGCTTGCCCTCCTCGGCCCCAGTAGCCCTTCCCGCAGGTGCGTTCTCAGCCCCTGGGCAGGGAGGACCCTGGGGCCAGAGCTTGGCTACGAGGCCAGCAGCACTACTGCGGCCCTGAGGACTGATATCCCCGAGGACCCCAAGAACCCCTGGGTGGCCCCAAGACAGCTCTCAGAAACTCGGACTCATGGTGCAGGCCCGGGCCCAGACTCTGGCTGTCCTACAGGGAAGCCACCATCTCCGTGCGTCCCTGCTGTGAAGGGGCCATTCCCTTAGCCTCCAGCCTCCGTCTCAGTCTGTGAGGTGCACGGCTCAGAGGGCCTGGGCTTTTGCTGCCACTCTTGTCCCCAGGCTACCAGGACGAAGGGCACGGCCCGGGCAGGATTGCCTCCCCACAGTCCTGGGCAATCGTCTGAAGTCGGGTGTCCTGGGGCTGTCCCCAGGGCCTCCTGGGGTCCCACATACTGCCTCCTATATGCCTCCGTCCCCACTCCTCTGAGAGAACAGCAGCCATTTGGATGAGGGCCCAGCCTGAGGGCCTGGTCTGACTCCATCTCCCCTTCAAGGACCTGTCTCCACATACAGCCACGTTCCAAGGTCCCTCCCTGGGTTGGGACATCGACACGTAAGCTCATGGGGACCTGAGCACACGGCACCTGTCCGAGGAGCTCCCGGGGTAGGGCTGGAGCCCAGGCCCCGTCCCTGGTACGGAGGCCAGGCACAGCACACAGGGCCACTGCAGGGTCTTGGCTGGCCCTAGGCAGTGGGACCTGGGTCCTGGCCTGGCCCCACCTCTGCGCCTGGCGCCCTCTCCCCTGCCGGCTCCGCAAGGGTTAAAGTGAAGGCCTCTGGGGTTGGGTGGATTTACTGCCCCCAGAACTTTATCATCTCGCCCGGCTGGAGGGCTCACGTTTCTCACCTAATTACTTGCCCTGCAATCAGGAGAGATAGCCGCTCTGTGCGGGTTGGCTGCAGCTGTGAACTGTTTATTTACTTTTCCTCAGTCCGGGAATGGCTGTAATTTAAAGGTTCAGATCTCAGCTACCCTGCCTGGTGCAAACGCCCTTAAACACTTCCATATTGCTCCGGAGGAATGTCGCTGGAAGCCGCCCGCCCCCTGCCCGACGGGAGAAGGAAGGCAGGTGTCCCTGGGAATGGGCCGCAGGGGCACGGGAGGTGCCACTCTCTGCACCGCACTGCCCAGCCCACGCCTGTCCTGCGCAGGCAGGGGACTGGCCCTGCAGCGGGGGCCAGGGTTCAGGAGCACCAGGGCGGGGATCACCCGACTCACCGCCAAGGAAAAAAACTGTCCCTGCCACAGTTCAAGCCCCAGCTCTTGCTAATTCCTGCGCCAAATGGTGTAATTACCACTGAAGTTGTCAAATGGCATCCAGATGGCCTTACCTTTCACACCAGCGGTTTAATAAGCTTTTAGGCGTGACCTCTGCCACCCGTCTTCCACCTGCACAGGCCCTGCGTGAAATCCGAGTCCACAATTAGATCTGATAATGAGAGCCAAGGCGCCCAGCCTTGAACTCCACCAGCCCGCTTCCAGGGGTGCCCAGAGAGTCACCCCACGCCACCGACAAATGGCCTGCGCCCACCACAATCGCAGGAGGCCAGAGGCGGCCTGAGGCCTGGAAGCGCCTTCGGGGGCCAGAGAGTTCCACAGGCCCAGGCAGCCGTTTCCCGAAGCGAGACCTGGCAAAGGAGCCGCTCAGACCCAATGATGTCCCCAAGATGGTGGTTCCGGCCACCCGCCTGGGGCCCACCTGAGAGGACGCTTTTCCAGCTCTACCACCTCCGAGGGCACCAGCCGGTGGGCCCCTGCTGCACACAGCCACCGAGACCTCGCCCCAGAGGGCTCACGCCAACAGCCCACGCAGCCGCTTCAGCAGAGGAGGGTCTGGACCATGGAGGCTCCTGTTCCACTGTTTTGAAAACCAGTTTTTCTTTCCTGTGATGGGTCGGACCCTCGTCAGTTACAGGACAGACACCTACCAGGCACGATGTCCAGGACTTCACCTGTGTCGGCCTATGTAACACAGGAACCAAGCGTTGCTTTCGTCCTCATTTAGAGACAGACTGTGGCACAGGAGGTTAAGTAACGTGCCCAAGGCCCCACAGCTGAGAAGTCACGAGAAGGAGACTTGAAGCTATGTAAGCAGCGGTTCATTAGGAATGTGTACAACTGGGATCCCATCTGGGTGAAAAGTAATCATTTATTCAAAATTGTACTCATAAGCATGTTGGATGACACATCGTGCCTATTAAAGCTTAGTTTCTGTGCGAGGGTTTGGAAATGCCAAATACGTCTTCAAGAGCCCCACACGCTGATGTTCTCGGTGCCCTGACCAGGGCAGGAGCCCAGGCAATGGGGGGACTTGAGCTCCGGGCCAGGGAGCGTCATCCTGATCTCTGCCAGGAGGGGACGCTGGTTAGAGCAGCCACAGACCTGAGGGTTGGGGCCAAGGCCAAAGGTCATAAAATGTCTGCCCCTCACTATTTCTGGCCCTTCCAGGGGGTGGGTGTCCCCGCTTCCTGACCCTCACAGGATCCTGTGCTTTACAGTTTCATTGAACGCCTGCTCTTGAGATGGTGTCCCCAATCTTACTAGGGTGTCAATGACTATGATTGGGAAGCAGGGACTGCACCTCCTATGGCCCTGGGTCACCTTGGCTTTTCAAGCAGGAGATAAGCATGATGCAGCCAACGTCATCGCTTCACTGACATAGCACTGGGCAGCGATGGACTTGAGAAGTAGATCTTCACGTGACACAGATCAGAGCAAAAGTGCTGTGGGCTTCCAAGGGAGGTGACAGAGGCCGTGCGGAGGGAAACCGGCCCAGGCCACTGCTGGGGAGGAGGCTGCCCCTCTAAGAATCCTCAGGCAGGAAGCCCCAGGACCCTGGCCCCACACCCGCCAGCATCCAGCCCAGGGGACACCGCCAAGTGGCACATCTAAGCACAAGCTGGGTGGCCTGGGGACAATTCCAGGACTCGGGAAGAGCAGGTCATCCTGGGGCCTTCCCTTGGGCTCCCTGCTGGTGACCAGTGGTGGCTCCATGGTGCACGTGGGTCCTCCTCAGCACAGCAGCCACTCCCAGCCGCTGGGCCACCCTGACCCTGGCTCTTCCCTGCCAGCCACCGTGCTTGGCCACCAGGAGGACTGCTCAGAACCTGGCACCTGTGGCTTCCATCTAGCTGCGTCCCCCCGACTCTGCTGGCTTCGGCTCCCTGCGCTTGAGGGCAGCAGCGGTCTGTGTCATCCCCCTGCGTCCCCCTCGCCTGGGCAGGTGCACAGTGGCCATGTCCTGCTCCGTGAGGTCAGACCCGCTCACTGGCAACTTCCTTCCTCCCGCCCAGCATGTGCGCCCCAGGAGGGTGGCCCTGAGCGGTCCACCCTGGAGTCCCAGAGCCCAGCTGGGCAGGAGCGGTCAGCGTCTCTGCACCTGAGGGGATGGCCCCTGGGTGCCTAAGTTAAGGGAGGACACACTCGTCACCATCAGGAAGGGAGCCTGTTGGCACTATTGACCTGACCTCTTGCTCCAGCAAAGCCAGGCCATGACAGGCAGGGGACGCTGGACCATCTCGGAGGAACCCCAGGGGCTGTGACCGGGGGTGCCAGGGGACATGACGGGCAGGGGAAGGTCAGAGGCAGTGTCGTCGCTGGGGAGACACGAACACCTGGGCGTGCTGAACCCCTCCGGCTGCCCCCACAGGAGCCACCCATGCGCCCTGGCCTGAGCCCACTTCACAGTCAGGGAACCTGGGGGCCAGGGACATTCAGCAACATGGTGGAGATCATAAGTGGTGGAGCTGGACTTCCCCAGGGAATGGAGCATGGACGTCCAGGAGCAGCCTGACCCCAGAGAAAGGAGGGGCGGGTAGAAGAGGGGGAAGGGTGGTCAGGCTCCGTGTCTGCGTGTGTGTGAGTGCAAAATGACACTCAGGTGTGTGCACGTGGGTCATGGTGTGTTTCTGGGTGTGTGCATTTCTCTCCCAGAAAAAAAGTCTCAGGAGGACTATGAGGCCAAAGGCCAGGCCACCGTATTTGACGTCTCAGGGCACCCTGCTTTGGGAAACATGAGCCAACAGACCGCGGCCAGCTCCAGCCTGCAGCTTCCTGCTTCAGGTCAGCAGCAACCTTGGGTCAGGACATGTTAGGAGGCCACCTGAGGGGCAACAGAAAGTCCACGAAACCCAGAGGAGCCCCACTGGATGCCCTGGGCTCTGACCTTCAGGACATAGTGGGAGGCAGACCCACGGGCACCGGCTGGACCTGCCCTCTGCTGAGATCCCCCTCCAGGCCTGGGTCCCAGCCGCGGCCACCCCTCGCCGGCAGGAGGCCTCGTGTAGGTGAGAGCTCTCCTGGCCAGCTCTGCCCTGGTTGCCCAGCTAGGAGACAGGCACGTCGACACCCATGGCACCCGGCTCCAGCAGCCCCAAACTAAATCCCAAGCTCCCCAAGACGTGCTAAGTTGCTCAACCCGACCAGTAAATGCTCCAGAACCAGACAGCCTCTGAGCACTGGGACACCCGAGACGCCAGGCCCGGGGTGGGACGCTCAGCTGGCCAAGGACTGACGCGGTGGGAACCGTGGGCAGAGGTGCCTGTTGGGCGCAAAGCTGGGGCCACAGCCGCTGTCCCTCAGGGGAAGTGGACAGCAGCCTGCGTCTGAGTGCTCCGGGCCCCCTCTCCACAGTGCAGCCCTGCGGCACCCGGGGCTGAGTGGGGGGTGGCGTCTGTGCCTGAGGGGTCTCATGTGTTCTGTGACGTTTCCTGTGGGAACTGTCTCCTCCCCCCCACCCTCCCGCTGCCCTCTCTGGCCCCAGTGCCCTCGGCACCAAGAACCTCAGAACTCACACAAATTCTGGGTTCGTGACACCAGGGAAGAGCAAAGAAATCAAGTTCCTTGTATTTGTTCAAGTTTTAAATTTTTCCAGAGGAAATAGTGCCAGCACCAACAGGGAGTCCCCGGGGCACTCAGCACCGACAACGTCACCACGGCAGACCCCAAACCCAAAGCTCAGGGCCGTCTGTCTGGCTTTTAGAATTCTCAGAACCTTTGACAAGAGCCTTGTGCCTTTAATCATCACAGTGGACATAAGAATTCCTGCTTCTGGCACCCCATTATGCTTGGTTGTGTCCAGAGAACCCTGGGACTTCTCCTGACTACCTCTTCAAGGAAATAACATCAGACCCCGGCAACAGAAGAAGAGACAGGGGTTCTGAGGGGCTCCAAGAGTCAGAGGAACCAGAAAGGTTCCCTTGAAGTTGAAACTCTGCTTTTCTGAATCCAGAGCCCAGCCCAACCAAGCCAGCGTCCCCAGAACTTGCCCGATCAGAGTTACCTAGGGCCTGGTGTAACTGCTAGACCGCGCGGCCCCTCCCAGTTCTAATGAGTCTGACTTTGAAACCGGGAACGTGAGAATCTGCAGTAGTTAGACCACCACCGGGGTGAGAGGTGGCCCATGGGCCGCACTCTGTAGAATTAGATGAACTAACTACCTTTTTCACCCACTCTGAGCCCAGGAGCCTCCCGCTGGTGGTGAGGGTGGGTGAGGCTGGAGTCCAGCCTGCACAGCGCCCCCGCAGGCCACGTGGAACACGGCGCCCGCCCGTCCCTCCTGGACCCCAGCCACCCACTGCCCTGAACAAAGAAGAATGGACGGAAACAGGAATTCACCCCGTGCCACTTCACACTGGCCGCCTGAGGGGAGGGCTGCGGAGGGGCTCCTGGAGCAGCTAAAAGGGCCGGGGACACGGGCAGAGGGGTGGTGGCCAGAGCCCGCCCAGGGGCCCAGGGGCCTGAGAAACAAAACAGCCCCCCCCAGCTGGCCTGAGCCATCACCCGCCGAAATCTGCAAGCTCATCATAATACTGGGAACCCTCGCTGGGGACAGAGCACAGGACGCATCCTGCCCACAGAGATAAGAGAGGATTCCCAGGTTCACAGCAGCCCGCCTCCCTCTGGGGACGCAGCGGCTGGCGGCAGGCTGGAGGAACGTGAGAAAGATTCCCAAAACAAACACTGGCCAGGAGCCCAGGGACAAGGGGCCAGCCACACCCTCCGGCCCCTCTGCCTTGGGCAGAACCTGCTGGGAGGGGCCGGCCATGGGGGTCCCCTGCTGAGGGGTCAGAGTTTGCTCCCCTGAGCCACCTCCAGGCTGACTGCAAGCCCACCCTCCTCATGCTGTGGGGGGCCCTGGGTCAGCGGCTGTGCCTCAGTTTCCCCCCTGCAGAAAGACGGTGCCCCTGGGAACTACCTCTGCACGGCCAGGAGGGCTGAGCTCCTGTGTGTCGCCTGACCGCTGGCGGGACCCACTGGGTACTCGGGGATCGGGTCTCGACCGTGGGCAGCCCAGACCTCCACACTCCCCGGGAGGTCCACGCAGGCCAGGCCGTGAGGGTTCCCAGGCGAGGGGAGCGCTGAGATCCTCCTCTTGAGAGCTGGGCAGGACTGACGGGAACCAGCGGTGGCCACAGCCCGTCCCTGCCCTCCGTCCTCACCCACAGCCTGCGCTGGCCCAGGGCAGTCCACACGCTGCACCCCTGAGCTCTTTCGTACACCGAAAACAACACCCAGGGAGTAAACCTGTGCCCCCAGAGGCCAGGACCACCATGGGTTTTATTACGGGGACCCCCCCGTGGCCCCCACCTCCCCTACTCCACGCGCCCACCACCCGCACAAGGCCGCCCAGTGGTCAGAAGGACAGCGTGGGCCACCGGAGCAGGACCAGCACTGCGTCCTCTGCCCACTGTGCCTCTCCGGCTGGGGCAGGGGCTCCCTGTCCCTCCGTCTGCCAACAGGGTGCCCGTGCAGGCAAGTCCAGAAGCAGAGGTGGGCGGAGTTCGTTTTGCCGCCCGGATTTGATTAGGGCGAGTGCCATCCATAAGGGACACCCTGCTCTTTGGGGCAGTGGGACCTGGAGTTGCCGGGAGAGGCCCCCAGGCCATGTGACGAGGCTGCTTCAGTCTGGGTGAGTGGGACGAGCCCAGCCCGGGCAGCGCTCTTTTCTCTGTGCTCTTTTTACCCTTTGGGGGGCAGTAATCCACAACGAGGGGTCCCAGAATTCCCCAGGGGCAGGGACCTAGGAGCAGGTTGCGTGCCAGGTTTTGGAGCAGCACACAATGTGTGGCTGTGTTCAGAACACCCCAGGAGGCCACTGGTCAAAGCACGCATGGGCCCTGTGTTAAAATGGAGGCCACAGGGGAGACGCAGCCTGTCAGTGGCACAGGGCAGCACACAGCCCCCTCTCCCACACCCGTCTGGGGACCCCCGTGTGTCACTAAGCCCCACCCAGCAGGCACACTGCGGATCAGCACATTGTCTCTGGGTCTCGGAAAGATGCTCAAACCCCAGCTGGCCAAAGCCCATGGCCGCCCCCGTCCAGGAGGAGATGTGGACTCCCTTTTAGGAGTTCCTGGGTTCCTGGAAACTGCATTCCGCTGGAGAGCCTTGTAGAAACCGCCACCCGCTCTTTCTGGTGCTGGCTCCCAGGCTTGAGCATAGAGCAGGGAGTCTGAGCAGGGGCCCGGCAGATCTGGGGTGGGCCCCCGAGACCATGCTCACCCCGTGCTCACTCCCCGCACTGCTGCCCCCAGAGCCTGCAGCCGGAAGCCCACCATGGAGCTTTCCTGTGTCCCTTGCGTTGGGGAGAGGCCAAGTGGCCTGATCTGACCATGAGACGTGAATGGGCTGTTGGGATGCGTCTGGGAAAACCCCATGAAGCATCCACAAACTGCACCCTTCCTCCCTGGGTGCAGCAGTACGAGGTGGTGACACGGTGGGCAGATGGACATGTCACCAAGAGACCCATATCCAAATCCCCAGGACCTGTGGAAGGGCTAGGTTTTGTGCAGAGGGGAATCGGGGCGACAGATGGAGCACATCGCTGGCCAGCTGACCTGGAATGGCAAGATCACCCGGGGCTGCCTGTGAGCACGGGTCTTGCAGGGGCAGACAGTGTTGGGACAAGGAGGCCGATGGCAGAGGGCAGAGAGGCACTCTGCTGGCTTTGGAGACGGAGGGAGGAGCGATGGGCCAGCGACCCAGGCTCCTCTGGGAGCCAGGAGGGCCCTGCGCAGACCCCCTGGAGCCTCCAAAAGGAACCCGCCCCGTGGACACCTTGGTTTCGGCCCAGGGCGACCTGCCGGACCTCTACACTATAGAAATGCAAGAAAATAAATGCTGTTGTTTTCAGCCAGCAAGCCGGTGGCCGTGAGTTACAGCAGCACAGGAAAGGCACACTGTGGCGGCAGCTTCCGTGAGCTACTGGCAGGCCACGAGCTCCTTTCTCGGGTTTTATCATGAGAGACAGATGACCCACGCTTGTTGAACCGCTTGCAGGTGGACGGTGTGTGAATGGAGGTCCAACGCCCAGCACAGAGTGCCGGCAGGGCCTGTGCCCGCCCGTCACGCTCATCTCAGAATCCTCCGTGGGAAAGAAGAGCCACCCAGCTGCTCCGAGCTCTGATGGCGTCTGGGCTGTGAGGACCAAGCGGGGGGCTCTGGGACCTTGACCAAGAAAGCGTGCGACGGTCTCATCAGAACCCCTGGGGCCACCTCTAGAGGACCTCCTCTCCCATTAGGCCCTGAGCCTGTGACCTCCTGGAGTGGGACAGGCTGTTGTTAGTTCAGGACACAGAAGCCCACCAGAGAGGACCGGGAGCAGAAAGAAGGTGCGAAGGACCCTCTGAACCACCCAGGAGCCACGGTGGACGGTCCCTTCCATAGCAACCTCGAGGACAGGCCTGACTGGCCGAATGGGTACAACGCACAGCACCCACAACACGACCCCTGGGCATCCACCTCGTCCAGCACACCTGTGGACTGAAGGGAAGGGCAGCAAAGTGAGGGCCAGAGGGTGGGAGAGGCCGCCCCTCAACATGAGGCTGAGGACCGTGACGGAGCCCAGGTCGTGGGTAAGGACAGCAAGATGCCCGGCAAGCACCAGCAGCCACAGTGAGCAGCTGTGGCGTGAGGCAAACCTCGGAGCCAACACGGCCGACTCCGATGCAGCAGCAACTGGGGACCTCAGCTCCCCACTCCCTTCAGTCGTCAGACAGAAAAGGCAACAAAGACGCATCAGAGCTAAACCATATCACAGGCCAAGTGGCCCTAACAGACATTGCACGTCATCCAGAGGTGGCAGGACAGGGTGCTCTCCAGGGGACACCAAGTGGCCATCCACCAAACCCCCTGAGCACATGGAGACCACATATACTCTCACCACCACGGAGAAAACTAGAAATCCACAAGAGGAACTTTAGAAATCATTAAATAGTCAGAAATTCACAATATGCCTCTGAGCAGCCGAAGGTCAATGAAGACACTGACTTAGAAAGGTCTGGAATGGATGATGGCCAACGTGACGAGCCTACCAGACACAGCAGGGGAGGCACTGCAGGGACGCTCACAGCAGGAGAGAGGGAGGGCGGCCACGCGGGATCTAGAGGAACAAGAAGAAGCCAAACCCAAATCAACAGACTGAAAAAAAAAAATCAGGGCAAAAAGAACAAAAAGGGGGGAAAGAATAAAAGATTGTGAAATTCAGAGCTGGGTTTTGGTGTTTGTTTGTTTGTTTTGAAAAGATAAAAAAAAAAACACAGTTGACAAATCTCTAGCTACACTGACCAGGAAAAAAAGACCCAAATAAACAGAACCCAGATAAAAAGGAGGCATCATCACCAACCCCACAGAAAGGCAGAGTCGCTGGGGACCGTTATGAGCCACCAGTAATTCAACCCCTAGAAAACCCAGACAGAACGGACATACGGCTGGACACACATATCCACCAAAATGGAGCTATGAGGACCTAGAACACTGGACAGACTGATAACAAGTAGTGAGGCTGAGTCAGCAACAAGGGCAACGACAGGACCCAGCAAAGCCAGTCCCCAGCCAGAAGGCCCCGCTGAGCTTCGCCGAGCATTTAAAGAAGGACCAGGGCCAGTTCTTCTCAAACTGTTCCAAAGAATCAAGGGTGGGAACCCTTCCAGCCTCATTCCACGGTCAGCATCGTGGAGGCTGAGTCCAAAACCAGACGAGGACAGGATAAAAAAAAAAATCAAACCACAGACCAATATCCCGGATGAACACAGCAGTAGAAATTCTCAATAGAATACTAGCCAATACATATATATACACCTGAAGGCTCCCCTGAAACACTGTTAGAACTGATAGACAAACTCTCTAAGGTTGTGGGATACAAAATCAGCTTACAAAAACTGTAGCTTCTTTATACACCAATAACAAAATCGCTGAGAAAGAAACCAAGACAGCAATCCCACTCACAATAGCTACAAATACAAAACCAAGTGATCAGTTTAACCAAGGAAGTGAACACTGTGAAATCTCTTTCAAAGTGAAAACTGCAAAACACTGACGAGAGCAACTGAAGAGGTCACACAGGCCGAGGAGGAGGAGGAGGAGGAGGAGGAGGAGGAGGAGGAGAAAGAATAAAGGCATCCTATGTTCATGGATTAGAAGAAGTAATATTCTTAAAATGTCCCTCCTACCCCAAGTGATCTACAGCTGACTCAATTCTTATTAAAATTTCAATGACATTTTCCCCAGAAATAGAACAGAGCACCCCTAACACTTATACGGAGCCCAATGTGCCCAAGAGCAGCTCTATCCTGAGGGCAGGAGCCTGAGGCGGAAGGCACTAGAAGTCACCAGAACAGCATGACACTGAGGCAACAGTCAGCCCAATGGAGCAGAAGACAGAACTGGAAATACCTCCTCGAGTTAACAGTTAACCGGTTTTTGACAAAGAGAACATACATTGGAGAGAGGCAGGTCTCTTCAGTAACAGCACTAGACTGTACAGCCCTGTGCAGAGGGCCAGACGCCAGCCCCTCACCGTGCACACACACATGGACTCACGGTGCATCCCAGACCTCAGTGTAAGACTCTCCTGGGAGAAGACATCAGGGAGACACTGCAGGACACTGCCGGGGCCCAGATCTTTGGGACATGGCCCCAAAAGCACAGTCCACAAAAGCCAACATCGACAAATGGTGTTACATCAAATTGAAAAGCTTCTGCCAGCCAAGGGGACACCCACAGAGGGGCGAGGGAGCTGGAGGAATGGAGGACACGTTTCAAGCTACTTATCCAGTGAGGGTCTGGTCTCCAGAATACAGAGGGGCTCTACCTCCACGGCAAACAGTGGACGAATGACTGAATGGATATTTCTCAAAAAAAAAAAAAACCCAAATCATAAAAATAGCCAAAAAGTTTATGGAAAAGTTCTCAAAATCATGCTCATCAGGGAAATGCAAATCAAAACCACACTGAACTCTCATCTGGCTGCAGCAGTTAGAATGGCTGTCGTCAAAAGACGAAGGAGGATGCAGGGAAGGGCGCCCTGCTCTCATGGTGGGGACAGAATTAGACAGCCTTTAGGGGAACCAGGACCCAGGGCCCTCAGAGACCCCAAAGCAGACCCGCCACAACCCGCCGTCCACTCCTGAAGGTCAAGGTGCGCAGAAGGCTCCTCGGCCCTCCGGAGTCTACCAAACCACTCCCAGAGCCAGGGAGCGGAATCCACCTCAGCGTCCACCAGCAGGTGGACACAGGAAGAAAACGTGGCGAATGAACACAATGAACATTATTCAGCCACAAAAATGATGAAATTCAGTCACTTGCAGCAACATGGATGGAACACATGACGTCCGTCAAGTGAAAGTCGGGCGCAGAGTGACTCCTGGGTCTCGCTTGCACATGGACACTGGAGCGCTGGTCTCAAGGAAGCACAGGACAGAGCCTGGGCGGGCAGGGACAGAGGGGCGGGGACGGAGTGGGCTTCTGGGACGGGTGGTGCAGAATGTTGAGGGCCTCCCTCCCTCCTGCAGGCAGGAGCTGGCCTGGGGAGCTCTGAGACCTGGATCCCTGCTGCGCAGCGTGGTCTGGTGTCCGGTTACGTCATCCCAGTGAGGGGTCGGCCAGGGCCTGGTGCACGGCCAGCGTCCAGTAACAATCACCACCTAGTCCACGTGTATCTTCTGATGCTCCCAGCAGCCCTGAAGAGGGGCCTGGGGACTTCCCCACATTACAGTCCAGGAATCCCAGGCCAAGGGGGTCACATCACACAGTGAGAAAGGGGCCAGTCCAGGAAGGCATCTAGGCCACATCTAGATAGAAGGGACCTCAGGCTCTACCTGTGGGCCCAGCCCCTCTTGGTCCACATGGCCCCTGTGGGGGACTGTGGACTCCCTTCCTTGGGAAGAGGAAGCTGTGACCCACAGGCACATAGCATCTTGCCCACAGTTCCGTGAGGTATGGAGACAGGTACAGATGTGGGCACCTACAGCACTCGGGACTCTCAGCAGGGACCAGGCTGCTGGCCTTCTCGGCCTCCCTGGCCTCAGGCTTGTGGGGAGGCCCAGGCCTTAGGCAGAGCCAGGGCTCCAGCTTAGGGAACCCACTTGCACAGAAGCCTCATCTGACCTGAGCCGGTGGTGGAGAGGAGGGAGAAGGATGCGGACAGGGCCCCAGGGGATGCTTGGAAGCCCAGGGACACCCTTCTCCACAACCCCCTCCCGTCTGCACCCACCCTGGGCCAGCACCATCACCGGCCTCGGGCTGGTCTGTGGGCCAGGTGGGGCTCTGCGGTTTGACTCCCCCTCTGACGCTCAGCGCCTGTGTGGCCCTGGGAAAGTCCCCAACCTCTGTGCCTCCATTTCCTTCTCTGTGACAGCACACTCATAAAAGAAGCCACCTGTTTCGAGGGAAATTGTGACAAAAATACTGACTCCTCACCCTTTTAAGTGGTAAACACATTGATTCACTTCATTTCTAACAAGGCAGTGAGTGAAATATTCAAAATACCAAGGCACAAACATCTTCTTAGAAGAGGTTTTATTTAGGAAATGTTTTGTTTTTTTTTTTTTTTCATCTTCTCATCAAGCGATGGGGCCTGCAGTCTCTGGGCCCCACCTAAAGCCTGTGCATCTACCCCCTGCCCTGCGTCTCCAGGTCGCAGGATCATCTCCTTGGCTTGGAAATGAGCCACCTACTAAAAACATCCTGGACTGCTCTGCAGTGGACAGTGGCCATGTGACCCAGAGCTGCCAACCAGCTGGAGCTGTGTGTGCCCAACAGGGTCCCCCTCCACAATAAGAAGGGCTCTCTCTCTCTCTCTCTCCTTTAGCCTCTTCCTGATGGGCAGTGAGTTGCAGGTGTGGCTGGGTCAAGGCCACGGGGGGCATGTGGAGGCTTCCAGCCCTGGACTGCCACTTCAGGCTCCCCTGCCTGAGGCCAGCTCAATCCCTTGCTCATGGGGCCATAGACTAAGGAAGCAGGCCACCCTGCACCCTGGTGTTTGGTGTTTGGAGGGGTGAACACAAAGATGGGCATGGCCAGCCATCTCCATGGCAACAACCCAACCAGGCCTACAGGCTCCACCTCCCTCTTGTCCATCTGCAATGACTGACAGCGATGCCACGCAATTAGAAAGTTTTCTTTCTCCTCTGGGGCACTGACGGGCAGGCTGCCTTTAGGTACTAAAATAAATATTCCATTTACTGGTTTGTTTGCTTTGTTTTATAGCTTGTTTTACGTGGTGGCGAAGCCAGCCTGGAGCTTTCTCGAGGCGAAACAGTGGCCATCAGACTGCAAAAGCCCGTGGGCTGCTTCCTGACCAAGTCAGCTGACCCCCTCAGGAGAGGAGCTGCTGGCAGGTGGCTGCTGGCCCGTATATGGCCAGGCCAGTGAGCTCCAGGATAGTCCCACTGCCCAATCAGACTCAGTGTCTCCATCTGGAAAATGGGAATGACCAGAGCCAGCCTGTGTGGCTCCTGGGTGACACTAGGGACAAAGTATGGCACCCTGCCCCAACTCCTCCCACCTCACAGTGCCCTCCCCCTACCTGACCACAGGCCCCCAGCCCAGCGTCCTGGATCTGGGCCACCAGAGGAGTCCAGGACCCCAGCGGCTGATCCCTCTGCAGACTCTGTCCACACAGCTGAGCAGAGGAGAGGAGAGACACCAGCTTCCCCTCTGCCTGGCCCTGCAGCCTCTCCCCAGTGCCTCCCATGGCCGGGGCCAGGCAGAAGCCGGCTGACATGGCTGCCTGGGGATGCCTCTCTCACCCCCGGAGCCCAGGCAGGGCCAGGAGGAACGGGAAGGGGAAGCTAAGGGATCCAGACAGACCCCGCTCTGGAGGCTCGCAGAGCAGCAGCACGGTATCTGCCTTCTTGGAACCCCTCCAGGACTGTCTTGGAGTGGGAGGTGCACGGTGGCCTGTCTCCTGTCCCTGAAATCCAGCTAAAACACAGCATCTGGTTTGGGGCCTGAGACTGCGTGGCTGACCACCCCCCGTGAGCTGGCAATGCTGGCAGTCCCTGGCCTGTGAGCCGAGGGCATCTGGCCCATGCCTCCTGGCACAACCTGAGTGGACGAGCGGTCAGGGTTTATGTGGGCCTGGCTCTCCCTCCTCATGCAGGTCTTTGAGGCAGGAACTAACGTGAACCCTACTTTGCAGAAGAAAAAACAAGACCCAGCAAGTCTGGAAAATGTACCCAGAGGCGCCCAGTCAATGGCAGGGGTGGATGCTAGACAGCCCCCTACCCCCTGTGGCCTTCCACCCCCAAGTCCAGGCAGGCAAGGCAGTCAACAAGCTCATTAAAAAGAAGCAACTTGTTCAATGACTCCGGGTCCAAGATAAGGGCTCCAGAGGCATGAGTGACCAGGGCCAGCTCTGGGCAGCACGGGGTGCCATGCACACCCCACCTGGCTGGGTCCGGTGTGGAGCTGTGCAGATCTGAACTGCTCTCTTCCAGAGTTGCAAATTTCATTTTCCAGGTGGGTGTGAGAGGCTTCCTCTGTGGTGTCCTCTTCTCCCCCTGATGGGCACGTCCTCCAACCTCACAGGGCAAGCCTCGAAAAGTCCAGAGAGAGTCTGGCCCGGTACCATCCCCGGAACAAATTCAGATGGATGTCAGCGACACCTCTCATTCCCTCACCTCTGCCCACCACGCGGGAGAAGTGCGCGGGAGACCCCGAAAGACGGCGGGGATTTGCCCCATGCTACTGCGGCCGGAGGGTCTCCGCCTCCCTCCTCCACCCTGCAGCCCCAGCCCCTTAGCTGACCCTTTCGTGAAACCCCCATGATTTCCTGTCTCCTTTCCAGAGAGTTTCAGGGGCAGGTGGGGTACGGGGAAGAAGGACAACTCCCCGTACCCTGCTGGCCAGTGGGGCCCAAGGCCAGGGTCGACGGCCAGATCCTCCACAGACCCCGGCTTGCTGGGGAGGGGAGTGCATGTCTCTTCCTTCTTCCCTTTCAACAGACACTGCAGCAAGGGGCGCCCTGTTAAGAGGGAGGTGAAGTTGCCTCCCACCTTCCTCCCCAGAGATCCGTCGCCACTTCCTCAAAACATGAAAGGTGGAAAGTCGACTGATACAGGACGCAGCACATGAGCCAGGGCGCATCCTCTCAGCAGGAGTGGGTGCTGGTCCACGGGCCTCCCCAGCCCCACTGTGAGCCTGGTGCAAAGACGGCCCTCATCCACTCCCACCCTTCCAGGACAAGACCCCACAAGGGGCCACGATCGGCACCAAAACATCAAAACAGGCAGGAATTGGCCAAACAGGCAGGTTGGGGCCATTTTTTAAATTTTTTGCCCCAGTCCAGCCGAGCAGACAAGACCCATGGAGCATGAACGTTCTTTGGCCTTGCTCGGTTTCTGCAACATGGATTATTTTCACATAAGTGGGTAAGCGCTTGCTGCTGAGTGGCCTGATGAGCCGACACGGGTGTGCATCCTGGAGATGAGATGCGCAGAAACCAGTCGGCCCCAGGGGTGGCCCAAGCAGACCCTCCCTTCAGCCGAGGTGCCAAGTGACAGCTCTCTGTGGGTTCCTTCTAATACCGTCACCTCTGGGGTCTGCACACAGCTGAACGCTCTCTCGCCAGAGTTGCTAATTTTATTTTCTGCACTTTCTACGTATCAAGAGCTCCTTCTGTTCTGCTGTCAGACCTGAACACTTGGGCCGCAGAAGTTCCAATCATTTTACAAGCTGCACCCAGTGTGAGCGTGGTTTAATAGACAAGGCTCCCGCTTTACGGGCTAGTATCAGCTCTGGGGACTGATTCACATTGTGACTATTGTTTGCTGGTTGCTGCGCTGGTCAGAGAAGTGACTTTCTCCCCAAAGGGCAGATTTTTAAAGCAGAACAGAATTTGTTTAAACAGCTGGGTTTGAGCATAATCATTTTATTAAAACACAGAGTTATGAATGGGGGTAACTAACTTGCAGAATTTGTAAACACATACAGGTATAAAAAACAACAATTAAATTTTTAAAAAATATCACAGATTCAGGACTACCAGATTTGACGAAGTCTTTGTAGCTTCTACATTTACATATTTCTAAGTCTTTAAATAGCATTTCAAATTTGGAGTGAATGAAACGCCCCTCATCCTTGTCCCCCACCCCCAGCAGAAATGAAAACATCATTCTTAGGAGAAGAAACATGAGTTTGTGTTCCCGCCACTACATTCCAGTTTGTTTAAAATACTTGTCAACATGTGCACGGCTTATTTTTAAATCAAAAAGCAACATAAAAAATCATTACCTAAAATAAATCGATGGATCATGTTGCCCCACTGAAATTATCAGAAAGGTTTTAAATCATTTTAATTTAAATATTAAACCTGTTGAATGTGATCATCGTTCTCCTTGAAAGATCAGGGCTCTCTCTAGGAAGACGTGAGGGCAGGAAAATGCTGGTTTTGAACTAACACAGAAGCCTTCCTGTGGAAGGAAGCCAGGGCTGCAGGAAGGGCTCAGCGTCCCATCAGCAGAGGGGAGACGGGCCCTCCACCTGGGTCTGCCTCAATTCACTGGTCCATTTCTTGCTTACGAAATTCCAGGTACCGTAAGTTCTTTCCAGGAGAAAAGCGAGGGTGTCTTTTACCTCTGAGAACCCAGCAGCCTACCCCTGAAGTGCAGGAATGCTCCTAAAGGTCTTGTGCTTCCATCCCAAACATTTCCAAAGTATTTCTTTGACCTCTAGCTGGGTGCAGTCTCAGACCACTGCCGAGGGACACAAGGTCCTCGACGTCTGGCCTGTGCACTTTAGTCCTTGAGAGCCATAGCATGTTGCACAGGCCTCCAGTGGTGTCCTCCCACGGGGGGGGCCACCGTGTGCACCCTGGGAGAAGGGACAGAATGGCAGAGATCCTGGGTGTCTGCCTTCCCCTCCCCCACCCCAGTGACTCTAGAAGTAGCAGCGCCACCTACTGGGCACAGGCCGCCCTGCAAGGCAGAAGGCTACGCTTTCTGTTTAAGGCCTCCAGCCAGAGCTCCAGGAGAGCCCTTCAGATGCTGACCGCTGAGTCTCGGGACAGAAGAACAAGAACACAGGACAATCCAAGATGCAGGGAGGTAGGAACCACTCTGTTCTGCACACCCCTGGTCTAAAGCGACTCGGAGAACCGTGGCCCCACCCCGCAACCACCCCCACCCCCAGTCTCAGTTTGTAAGGGTTTTTAATCTGCCGTGAGCTCCTAGTGACATCCCCACCTTTCCTCTACAGACCTCTGGGCCCGGGGCAGGGGGTACACACGCCACCCCTGCATGGGCTGCCAGGGAGCTCCCCAGTCCCTCCTGGACCCCAACAAGTTTTTGAGAACACCGGCGCAAAACTGGGATAACTCAAATATTATTCTAAATTCTTTTTTCAAGCACTTAAGCAAAATAACTTTCATTTTTTAAGTTCATATAACTTTTCTTTATAAATATAAGCACATTCCAGTTATATCCCCGCCCTAGGCCGATTTTTTTCATACATAAATGCCCTTCCTGCCTCCCTGTCTCCTCCAACATCACTGAGTTGGTCTGAAATTCAAGTATCCATCGCTTTCTTTTCAAAATTAAAGGCAGGATATTCTTGCCACAAATGGAATCTTTTTTTTTTTTTTTTTTTTTTTACATTTCCCACACTATTTGGCATCATTTGCATGGACCGGAACGAACTCAGCTGTCCTAGGACAGCACAGATCTTTTCTTCATAGTCTTCACAGTATTTTGACAAGATGTTCAGATGATCTTAAAAATAGCTTAGGATCACAGATTAAAATTACAATTAAATTTATTGAGTATCACAATTCACCTATTTCAAAAGAGAAAATACTGTTTCACTGAAGCTTGTTTCTCTTTTATTACACACCATAAAAGAGAGTTTCAGAGCCACAGAAGCCAGCCACCGAGTGCTTCAGTTCGTGGGGTGTGTGCGTGTGTGCACCCAAGTACTTACATTTTTGTAACTTAATTTCTTACTCAATAGAGTTTGAAAGATCTGGACATTATAAAGGCAAACTCATTTTCTGCGGGAATGAAATGAGAAAACGAAAATTCTAAAAATTCATTTCATTAGGTAAATTCAGTAGGGACTCACTGTTAGCCCCTGAAATAAACCAGCCTGCTCTGTTTACTTTCTCCATCTTTCCAAGTCTTAAAACGAAAATTGAAGTCGCCCCCTCCTCTTCCTATCCCATGTTTGTATAGAAATTCTAGAGTCTTTTCCTAAAAGCGCGGCGGTGCCGAGAGCCGCGGAGTGGGTCCACGCGCTCGGACTGGCCGGCTGCGAGGCAGCAGGACCCGGGCAGCCACAGGAGCCGGGAGAGGCCAGGCACTCACGGTTCCGAGTCCGCTGGTCTCCGTCCTGATTCCAAGAGGAAATGTGGCTCTTCTGTGCAGAACCAGAAAGATCCAGGAAGCTGGCAAAGTCGCTAACCAAACAATCAATCGTGGAAACACAACAAAATAGAAAAACAAATTCAGGTTTTTTCCATCATGGAAAAGAAAGCCCGTGAAGAGTGGGGAAGGGAAGAGAACATATTTTATTTTTTTTCCTGTGACCTGAGCTGGGCCCCAAGCTAATCTAAGTTTGAATTTGGAACATTTGCTCTCTATATCCACATAATATAAAGGATCATTTGGCTGACTGCTCGGATTTAGGCTGATTGCAAACCCCGAAATTCACTGTGCGAAGCAGCCTGAGTTCCCGCGGCAGATCTGAAATGAGTTTTGCTACAAAAATACACTTTGAAACTCAGCGACCCCCACCCCCAACGAGGGCCTTCAATGACAGGAAATGTTAACCATTTTAAGCACTTTTTATTCGGCAGAGAGAAATGCACATTCAGTGATGGGCCCTGAAATGAAGACGGTTGGAGTGAGAGTGAGGGTGCTTCTGCGGCGCACAGGGCAGGCCTCCGAGGCCCCGAAGTCACCCCTGGTCACAAAAGTCACTTTGCTCTGAATTTTCACAGAAGCAAAAGAAAAACAAAAATGTGCATGTTGCCGTGACACCGCGTCCGATCCGCGCTGCCGACAGGTTACAAGACAGTGCCCTCTGCTCTGCAGCTGGCCGGCTCAGGGACGTGCCCGTCTTCCAGACTCTGCGACACAGAGACGTGTGTGTATTTTCTCCCTGGGATCAAAAGGGGAAAAAAAAAAAAGGTTTTTTTCCTCGCCAAATCAACTAAACACTGAGGCTCAGAAACACGTGGAGTGTGTATAACATTGTTCTCCAGAAATCCATCCTGAATTTTTTTAAGTCCTCTCTTTGATCAAAAGCCGGCAGAGAATTACATTTTCCCTTCTGTTGCATTTAACGTGCAGTAACCCAGGGTGAGTTTAAACAAACAGATGCCCAGGCGTGAAGGCTTCTTTTAGTCTGAGTGGCTGGGGGGCTGGACCCCTGGGGCGGCAGTGGGGTGATTTCTTAGAGAAAGGGGAGAAAAGCTACAAAGGTGCGGGGAGGGCAGCTAAGGCCGGAATAAACCCGTGAAGAAAAGTTAAGACACCTCCACCGCGGAGCCTGCAACGTGCAGCTTAACTGAGAAAATTCTCCTTCTGCCTCAAAGATAAATGGGCGGCTTTCTGCCAGAGTGTCAAACAGAGAAAACAAATCAAAACAAAACCGCTCAACGTGCACGTTCAGAAGATGATCTCCTGCAGGCCAAGTGCGGGAGAGGCAGCGCCCAGAAGTCCACCGTGGGCCAGCCTGGGATGGGGGCCTTCTGGGTCCCGAGGGCACTGTTCCCTCCAAGCCCCAATCAAAATAGCTCACGGCCTCCGGGGTCTGGACTCCAAGCCCCTGGTGCAAGCCGTGGACGTAGCAGGATGTTGAAGCTGCGACTGCGTATTCAGGGGCAGGTAGGCACTGAGAACACTAGTGGTGTGTCCTCCCCAGGGCAAGAGAGGAGATGCCACCTGGGTCCCGATACCGGCTGGATACGCTGGCCAGCCAGACCAGTGGGTCTGACCACCAACCTCGGAGCCCCGCACCGGGGAGCCCAACACCACCTCCAACTGACCTTTTCATTTAAAGGAGAGGGCAGTGCTGACCCAGGCCATGGGCAGTCCCCAAAACCTCAAAGAACTGCCTAGCATGGTCCTAACACAAGTACTAAAGACGTGGAAGAGGACACGTTCCCGCCGTCCCTACGGCCTGGGAGGCACCCCATCCAGCCAGTTGCCGGGGCAGGTCTTCGACCTGGCGTGGGGACCAGCTGAACATAACATGCAGAGGACACGGCCGAAAATTTCACGAGACAACCGTGGGAACGCCCTCTCACTTTTCCTCTCCTGCGCGCAGGGCACACCCCCCTCCATGCTCCAGGCAGCTCTGGGAGAAGAGACAGGGACGCTCCCGAGCAGCGGCCAGGCCAGAGTGCTTCATGAGGCGAGGCAGGAGCCCTGCCAGGGGCAGTAACGAAAGGTGAGTCAATTTCTGAAGCCTCGAGCCAGAGAGAAGGAATCGGACGCTGATCACAAGCCTGGCCGGGCTGGGCCGGGGTGTGGAGAGAGTCGGGAGGCTTCGGCCGGAGGACCCCAGAACCCAGCAACTCCCCCAGCCCTGCCACCTCCCATGGCCACCTCTCCAGTCTCCCTGGCACTGAGAGCGCATGTCCCTCCGGCTCTTAGCTGCTCGCGTTCCGGTTTTCAACCATGTTGGGACAGACACGGCCCCAAGCCTGGAGTAACAGGGGCCTGACAGCTCGGGGAGGCTGGGGGCCCGCAGGGGACAAGAAGAAAATCTGGGCGGAAGGAGTCACAGGCCTGTCCCTGGGCCGGAAGGCAGCTGACATCCACTTTTCTCCTTCACTGGTCTTTCTTTGAAGTATCAAAAAATAAACCAGAGATGACATAGCCTACGTGCAAAAAGAATTCAGAGGCGCACGCTCAGGGGTGCGCACACCCAAACACGGTCTATTTCAGATTTATTTACTTTAAACACCAGCCTGTTTCTTCTGAGGGAAGGCCGCTCCTCGGACTCCGCCTGCTCCCGAGAGCTTCCCTCTCGACTGTAAACAAAGGCACTTCCCACCACCCTTTTGCCGGAACGTTCTGAAGCCCAGCATCCATGCTGCGTTTCTCGGCAGCCCTTGCTCGCCGCCGGCACAGGGCGCGGGTGTGGGCCGAGCAGGCGGAGGGGCCCCCAGCGGGGCCAGGAGCCTCACATAAATTCTGAAAAGTGACCGTGGGGCCCCGCAGGAGAATTTGGGAAGCCAACAGACAAAATATACAGTGCAGCCCGTGGGCCTCCCCTTTACAAGGCCCGGAGAGCTTCTGGAACAGACGGGCCGAGGCCTCTGAGGCCTCTCATTAGGCGCTTGATGAATTGGACATGGGGCTGATCATGCCCCTGGGGCAGCCAAACGCTCGAAAACCAAGTTTTATTAACCTAATAAAATGAAAGGGAAAAAAAAAGTCAGGAAAATTTCAGCTGCAAGAATCAATGCAGGGGAGGACGGTGAGTTAACCCTCTTGGAGACTATCTAGACCCCTATCAGCAGCCGGAGCAGGTCCCAGCAAGACCCCAGAGCGTCCAGACGTCCAGCTCCAGCTGACTGGCCAGCAGACCCGACCATCCTTGAGGTCCTATTCCTGGGTGCTGCAGATCAGGGGCCTTCACCATGCGAACCCCAAAGCCGGGGACTACAAGAAGGGAAGGTAGCAGAGGAGCCTTTAGAGCAGTCGGAGAAAGAGCCGGCCCTGTCCTGTGCTGCAGGGAGAAGGAAAGAGCCCCCACCTAGGGTCTCAGGAGCCCCCGCCTCCAGCAGCCTCCAGAGAACCGGCCAGAGCCAACACAGAGCAGTTCTCATACACAGAGCCTCCGGAGACCCTGAGCTTTGGAACCAACTGAACCTGTTTCAGTTCAGCAGCCAGGGCACACTGCAGCCCCTGCAGAGAGGACCCAAGAGCACACGGTGCCCAGCGGGCTGTGCCAGGCCACCAGCTTGCTTCCTCTGAACCCCAGAAATCAAGGGAGCCATGGATTATCTCTGCACCCCGGGGCAAAGGCGCTGTGGTGGTGTCACACCCGACACTGGGGAAAGAGAACTTGAGTCAGGGGCGCTGCCCTGCGTCTGTCTGACTTCTGCATGGGTGCGTGCCGCCTGGGAGCTGGCCTGCCTCTCGTCACGGATGTGGCCATGCGTGCGCACCGTCAGCAGCCCCTGCCCCCAGCCCAGACACAGAGGGAAGTCTGACCCCCTCCCCACCAAGGGCCACTCCCTCTTTAATAGGACAGTGCACACGTATTTGCTGCATGCACCTGATGAGATGGCAAACACCTTCCTGGGACCCCTTCCTCCTCTGGTCCAGCATCTCTGACTTGGCCACACTTCCGCCTTCACCCTGAATGGGCATAAGTCCTTTCTGAGGGCATAGTCACCAACTGTCCAGTTGCCAGGGTATCTGGGGGCTCTGGAAATTAGGAGAGCCTGTTGAATTTGCCTTGAAGTCGCATTGCTACGTGGGGAATCAGAGCTGGGAGGTGGCTCCGCAAGGGGAGCGTTGATGGAAACCCCAGAGTGTCCCGTCCAAACCAAGAGAACCTGATACAAACTGCGGACTCCGGCTAATAACAATGTGTCCATCGAGGTTTGTCACTTGTAGCAAATGTGCCAGCAAAGGAGAGTTCACAGCAGGGGACATGGTGGGGGTTAGAGGGACCTTTTTTCCACCCGGTTTTTCTGTAACTCAAAACTGCTCCCAGAAACGAAGGCCCTGATGGAAGTCCTGCTGAGCGGAGACTTCTGCTCTCCTGCTGTCTTCCCTTTGGTGCATCCTGGGAGAGGACCTGCAGGAACTGGAGAGCTCAAAGGGACTCAAGTCCCCACGAGTGGCTATTCCCCTTCCTGGCCTCACCGGGCTGCTCTGTAGGCGGCAGGCGTGGGGACAGCAGGTGTGGGGACGGCAGGCGTGGGGACGGCAGGCGTGGGGACGGCTGAGGGCTTTGAGCTGGGTTCCCATTTTCACTTTGGTTGCTGCGCTGAGCGCTGTGCGGTCCCTTCAGCTAACAGAGACTCTGCTTTCCCTCTGTGGTGGCTCTGTCTGAGCTAGAGCCAGCCTCTCAGTGGGATGACAGGGCCATTCCACCCCTGCCCCTGCCCAGGGCCCCCTGCCCACACCCCCTGCCCGCTGCAAGCCTGCCAGAGTTTAAGGCAAGAGGAGGTCACTTGGGTGTGGGCTCCGAGTGACAGGAGCCTGCCCGATGGTCCTCACTGCCAGGCTGTGCCAGAAGATGGGCCCCCAGCTGGTGACAGAGACACAGGGACAGACAGAGGCAGGGACAAAAAAGCAGAGAAAGGCAGATGGAGGGAGGAAACGAGGACAGGAGAGATGGAGGGAGAAGGTGCTTGAGCCAGCAGCCACCACCCAGGGTCCTCTGCAGGCCGCAGGTGTCTGTGGGCACAGCGCCCTGTCCTGGACTCCGGGTGGGGCCACTGGCTATGCAGCATGTCTCATGTCTGTCATGTCTCTCAGCCAAGGCGACTGCTGTGTCTGTCTGGCGGTGGGGCCCCAAGGAGGCGACGGGGCCTCCAGGAGGTGGTGGGGCCCCCAGGGGTAGTGGGGCCCCCAGGAGGTGGTGGGGCCCCCAGGAGGTGGTGGGGCCCCCAGGAGGCGATGGGCCCCCCAGGAGGTGGTGGGGCCACCAGGGGCGGTGGTAGCCCTGGGTCCACCTGGCTCCCGTGGCGGAGCTCTGGATGGGCGGCCTGTGGTTTCCAGTAAAGCGCACAAAGGGAAGTTCTGGGGGCCAGTTCCCAGGGCCGGCTCCAGCCCTGCATGGCACCAAGTCGTGCCATGTGACCCTGCAGGACCCCAGAGCCAGTCAGTGGCAGAGGGGAGCACCGGCACCCAGCACCTCACAACCAGGGGTGCCTTTCTGGCCAGCGCCCGTTTTGTAGGCTGACTCAGAAGGGTGACCACCTACACCTGACACTGGGTCCTGGAGACGCAAACCAAAGCACCCTCCTGCCCGAGTCAGAGCTGCAGGCCTCGTCCACACCTTGCTCCTGAACCAGCCCCAGAGGGCTGACCAGGAGCTGGGAGGACTAGAGGTCACAGGCAACGCCCAGCATGACACACACTCCAAACTCTGAAAGGGGACATTGTCAACACTATGAGACCAGCGGCCTTCTCCCAGGAGGTGGGGCTGGGCACAGGGGAGGAGCCACGGGTGCTGAAAGGGCCAGGCACACAATACCCCACCCACAACGTCCGTCCTCACAGCTGCTTACTTGCTGGACGCACAGGTGTCCCTGGCACTTGGCACTTGGTCCAGCCGTCACCACTGATGAGTCAGGACCATCAACGTTGCTGCTACACGGAGCTTTCAGAGGGCCAGCCGAGGGACACGTGCTGACACTCACAGCCCCCGGGCCTGCAGGAGAGGCACCAGCAGTTCCCACCTCTTCGGGTCAGGAGGCCAGGGCAAGGCAGGGGGCTTTGCCGACGGCCGTGCGGCTGGGAGCCGCTGAGCTGGGATTCGAACGCACAGCCGGCCCCACGCAGAACCTGCCTGGCATCAACGGGCAGCCAGGGGCGCCTCTGGCTAACCTGGTGATGAAAACCCAGGGGCCAAACTATTTTAGGAAACAAACAGAAAGGAAACCTGGTGGGGCAGGGGGGTTTGGAGCAGAGGAGACTCAATGGAGAAATGGGGTTTCTGTTTTCCAAAGCCACCTCTGGGCTGTCTCTTGTCTGGGGACCAGGATTCAGTGTGACGAAATATGCCTTTCAGAGGACCTCATTTGCCTTTCCAGAGGTCTCCTGCCTCTGACCTCTCCTGGGACTGGACCTGCTGCCCCTGGAGGCTGCAGATGCTCCTGGCAGGCACTTCTACAGAATGGGCGAAGTTCCAAAGCCACCCACAGGAAGTTGTGCAAAGTCAGGGAGGGCGGAACTGCAGGCCTTAGAGTCACAGGCACCTGGCTCTGATTCCTTCTGCTTGATTTTGAGCAAATCTCCTGACCTTGTAGGACCTGAGCTTCTTTGTCTGCAAAACAGACCCAAAACCACCTCTGTGGGGTTCCTATAGGACGGCTTATGAGAGCTCAGCCAGCGCCAGGCAGAGGGGACACAGAAGGGATGCATGGGGGTGGGGGGGGACGCACAGCCTCAGCCCTGGCTGTGACGTAATGAATGTCCCTCAGGTTGCCACTCTGTCTTGCTGGTGTGCATCAGTCCAAGTCGGTGGCAGGGCCCAAGTTCATGTGCATCTCCCATTTCCAAAGCAGTCTCAGATCTGTCTCCTCACAGACATGTCGTGACAAAAGAACCCGCAAGCAGGCGCCCACTCGCCAGCCACGGGCTCCCTGATCCTGCCCGGCTCTGCCCATCTGAGCCCCCGGCTTGGATCTTTGTCACATCTAAGCCAAAGGGAAGAGTCTTGATGAGCTTTGGCTCCAACCCTTGCCAGCTGTGCCCAGGTGGGCCTGGTGGTTAGAATGAGCTCCTGCTGCCACGCACCTGCAGGTGTGGGTGTGCCGGTGCCCGTCTTGCCAACGGGGGATTTACAGTGGTGGCCTGGGTCTTCCTGGGCTCCCCTTATGAGGCCCTTTCATCTGCCTCCAAATCCAAGCATCAGTCTAGGACCTCGTGCCCCCACCCAGGAAGGAGGGGCCCGCGGGTGGCAAAGGCAGAGCCTGCGGAAGCCCGGCCTCTCCAGGCGGGACCCACAGTGCCCGGGCGCAGGCTCTGCGCAGGCTCTGCTCCGGGAGTCACTCGGCTACCCCCAGCCAACCGTCCAGCCTCAGGTAACCTGTGGAGCTGCGGGGGGTGGCTGTGGATCCACTTCACACATAGAACCAACGAGCCACAGAGGTGGACCCCAAGGCCAAGGCCAAAAGCCAACAAGTGGACTCAGACCCAGGCCGCCTAGCCCAAAGACCCCTTCTTAGCCACATGCCCCAGGGCCTGCCAGGGCTCAGGAGCCCCTCTGGAGCCTGGTGTGGTCTGTCTCCTGCCACACCTGGTGCACCTGTCCTTCACCTAAACACAGACCCGCCACTCTCACCTGCAGTTCCAGGGGACGAGAACTCAGGTGGGAACCCCCCCACACTGTGCACACACAGGTCGCAGGCACGTGCTCAGAGTGTTCACGCACACGTGTCACGGGGCTAGTGGTGGATGTGCTGTAAGCAGTGCGTCCTCGGGTGGCAGGTCACGGGGCCTCACACCCACACAGCCCGGGACCGGCTGCGCTGGACCAAGCCCTCGACCTGGTGTCTTGACACAACTGCTTTACTGCCAACTTAGATGTTATAAGTAAAAGCACATTATAAAACAGCACCCCTGTGGGTGTGGCCCTGTGGTGGAGCACCCGTCTCGCTGCATGAGGCCTGGGTGCCATCCCAGCACCACAGAATAAGTAAGTGATAACATGACAACGGATGGCTGGGTGCTGTGCCGTCACCACAGCTGGCCCCAGAGTCGCACGCTGCCCAGCGTCCTGCCTGGGCTCTGCCTGAAAATGGGCAGGTAGCACAGCAATCTGCTGACACCAGCATCACCAAAACACCCCGGCTCCATTGTGACCCTACTGGACCAGCACCCCCTGTGTCCCTGCGACCCCACAGGACCATGGCCCATGTGTCCCTGCGACCCCACAGGACCATGGCCCATGTGTCCCTGAGACCCTACAGGATAGCACCACGTGTGTCCCTGTGACCCCACAGGACCATGGCCCATGTGTCCCTGAGACCCTACAGGACAACACCACGTGTGTCCCTGCAACCCCACAGGACCATGGCCCGTGTGTCCCTGAGACCCTACAGGAGCAATACCACATGTGTGCTCATCACGGGCTGAAACATGAGCTTGTGGTACAAGAGTGCACCCCCACACACACACACGCACACACCCTGTAACAGGGGCACGGCATGCTGACGTACCATGGGTGGGCCCGGCTGCCCTCCTCTCACAATCTGTGCTTGGTGGCCTTCACTGAATTGAATTCACTTGGGTCTCTGTAACCTATCTGCAATGACAATCTCTAAATCAGCTTAATTTGAGATCGTTACAGATTCACATGCAGTTGGAACAAACACGCAAAGAGCCCTCACCTGCCCTCTGCCCAGTTCCCCTCAATGGTGGCATCTTACAAAGTTGTACCACAATGTCACACTCAGGTACAATTGTGTGTGTGTGTGTGCGTGTGCGCATGTGCGCACGCACATGCACTCGCACACACTGGTTTAAGTGAAGTGAACAGAACAATAAATAAACAGTTTTAAAGTGAGAAGCAGAGTGGCACCAGGCACATTCACAATGCTGGGCCACCGGCACCTCTGCTTGGCCCAGAAGGAAGCCTCCCTCCCATCAAGCCCTGGCTCCCTGTCCCCGCTCCCTGGCAGCCTCCCATCTGTGTTCGGCCTCGAAGGACTTCCTGTCCTGGACCCTCTGAATGAACGTCCTCGGGGCCCACGGTGTCTGCCTCCTTTCTCGGAGCCACGTTTTCAAGGCTCGTCACCTGAGGCAGGTGTCTGGACTTTATCCTTCCTTGGGGCAGAGCATGAATCCTTTGCACATAAATGCACTAAAAAATAGTGAGGAGAAAAATGTCCTTGAAAGGAACTGTGTGCTCTGGAGGACTCTTGGCACTGTCACCCGGGGGAGCAGTGAGGGGGAGAGCAGCACCCGGGAAGTGGGCGGGGGGGGGGGCACTGGTAAACGTGGCAGTTGTGACTCATGCCTCGTCTTCCAACTGGGGCCATTAAAACTCAGGTACAATTATGGGGAAAACTTAAAACAAGACCTTTGTTGACAACGCAGCGTGCCGACAAGCCACTTCTGATTATCTATGATAACGGAAGGGGACAGGCCTGGCCACCCCAGGTCATTTAAGAACCATCCTGGCCTCAGAATTCAACTCAAATGAAAATAATGAAGAAAGCATGCTGGAAAATAATGGTGCTTTTTCTGTTTTCTTTTGGTTTTGAGCATCGACACACCACGAGGCATCAAAACCTCCCTCCTGCTTCTTAGGTCCGTTCCACGCAGGGTGTGGACGCCCAGTCCCGGCCACCTTTGGAAAGCACTTCCAGGTGACCTTGTGCTTTGCCTTCCTCCTGTGCATGCTCGGAATGCAGAGCTCCATCCCAGGGGCTCCCGTGGCCTCTGGAACAGAATTCAGTCCTTGTAGGGTGTCCAGCATTACCTACCCACCCCGGCGTCTTCCGACTAGAGCACCAAGCTTTGTGCTCTGCCCTCCCGTGTGAGAGTTCAGTTTTTAAACCACGTGCAGTTGCCTGCTCCTTGGGCTGGTTTGGTTTGGATGTTCAGCCTCAACCCAGGCCCGAGGTCATGCAAGTGACGAAGTGACGTCTCTGTCAGAATGCACCGGAGCCAGGGTCTCAGGTTCAGGGACCTCACGCATGGATCCCAACAGCCACCAGGCACTCTCCATCTCCACACCCAGGGCTTTCCTGAACGTCATGTGAAGGGACCACGCAGGACGGGATCTGTGCAGGGACCACACAGGACGGGATCTGTGCAGGGACCACGCAGGGCGGCATCTGTGCAGGCTGCTCCTCCAGACAGCCCTGCGTGCTGACACCCCCCCGTGCTGCACTGTGTCTGTCCCTGCAGAGCACCCCTCACACTGCACTGTGTTCACCCCACTGAACAGATGCACCCAACTGTCTTCCCATCTCCCACTGTAGGCCACATGCCCGTGTCCCCACCAGGTTGGTGACAAGCACTCAAGGGCGGTGTCCCCTCTGAGCTGTCAGGAGCACTTGGGCGCACTCTTCCCCCTGGGCTGGTGACAAGCGCTCAAGGACGCTCTGCCTTGGCTGGCCATGAGCACTAGGGAGCACCGTCCCCCTGGGCTGTCGTGGGCACTCAGGCACCTGGCTGAGTGCTCCCTAGGTGTGGCGCTGCTGGCCACGAGGTGGGGGCCCATTCAGCCTTGTTCTCTAAAGCAGTTCCCGTCCGCGGCCCCTCCAGCAGTGTGGTGGCCCTGGGTTCTGCGCCCTTGCCAGGGCTTGCGGCTGCTCTCATTGGTGACATCCACTCTGGTGCGCCTGTGGCAGCGTCTCAGCATGGCTCTGGTCTGCATTCCCCTAAGGGACGATGACTTCGAGCCTATTCCTGTGACTTCCTTGTCGTCCACGTCCACTCTGGAGAGGTCTCTTCTGATCATTGACCCCTCTCTTTCTTAGCTCTAGTTCACATACCTTTCCAAGTGCAGGATTCTGGGGTTTCATTATATCCACGCAGCTGTGAGGACCTCACCGTGGCCAATCCCAGAGCACGTCTCTCATCCGCAACCCCAAACCACCTTCAACTAGAGATCTGCCCCCTCGTGTGGGAAACCGCGCGGCGCCCGACTCTGCCGGCTCCTTCCACACAGCGCAGGGCCGTCCCTCAGGCTCGGCGCCCTTCCACAGCACGCCACCCGTCCACCGCATGCCACCCCCTGTGCCCCCAATTCTCAGCGATGGACACGGTGCTGCTGCCCTTCCGTCTTACAGACGGTGCGTCCGGGAACACCTGTGAGCGTGTTCATGTGCTTGTGTGTCCTCAGATCTCTCGGGCATCCACGTGGGGGCAGAATCACCAGGTCACGTGTCAACCTAGGCTTATCTTACAAGGAGTGGCCGAAGGGTCTTCCTGGGGACCAAAGTATTCGTGACCACGGGTCATGTCTCAAGCACTAACAGGAATGTGCTGCCTTTGGTGGCAGCAGGTTGGGGCCCTCCTGGGGTGCAGACCAGCAGGATTTGCTGGTGACTGGCTACGAGGACATCTTTTCAGCTCAGTGGCCATCCGTATATCTGCTCCAGAGGAACGTCTATTCAGGTCTTTTGCCCATGTTTTAATTGTGTTGCTTGAAGATTATCTTAATGTGTTTGCCAAATATGTCTCCGTGTATTTTACATAGCAGACCATGTGTGTGTGACATAGAGAGCTTCAGATGTGAGAAAGAGAACTCATTCCCCCCCTTCTACAAGGTCACTTTTTACTTTCAAGTCCTTTGAAGCACAACTCTCAATTTTTAAATCAAGAACAACTCACCAGGGGCGGGGTTGTGGCTCAGGGGTGGAGCGCCTGCCTAGCCCTGGGGAGGCCCTGGGTTCCATCCTCAGCACCACATGAACAACAACAGACAAAACAAAGGTCAAATTCTTAAAAAAAAGAACAACTCACCAGTTTGGGGGGCTGCATGTGCTGTTTGTGTAATATCTTAAGGGCACTCACTTAAGTCGAGGTTACAAACACATCTGCTCATGTGTCTTCTGAGTACTTAGGTCCCCAGTCCTCGGGGCGGTCTCCAATCCCCTGGCGTCCGTCTCTGAGCCGTGGAGGGTGGGGACCCGCTCTGCTCTTTCGCGTGTGACCATCTAGTCGTTCCAGCGCTGCTTGTTGAAAGCACTTTTCTTGTTCCCCATCAAGAGTCAGTTTCCCTGAACCTGCTCCCCACCCTGGCACAGGGGCAGCGGGGTCAGTCTGCCCTGCTGGCCGATGTGTCCACCTGGGCACCGGCCCCCTCAGCATCCAGTGCTGCCATAGAACTAGGGAGTCGGGGAGTGTGGTCCCTTCACCGGTCACCTTCTTTCTCAGGGTGGTGGCCGCTCTGGGTGCCCCGCATTTCCACATGGGTCTTAGGACCTCCGCACCAACTGCCTCCGTTCAGTCTGCCGACCACAGACGACATCTTTGCTGCTGTGGTTCCTCTTTGGTCCTCCCAGCATGCCTGGTGGACTTCAGGGTGTGTATCTCGCGCTGTTTCCTGACTTTACTCCTCGGTGTTTATTGTGTTGGATGCTGTTGTCAGTGGAGCCGACAGAGACCATCAGTGGAAGGTACCAGGGTGCAGCGGGAGACCCTAAGGACCACGGAGAGCTTGGACCTTTGGTTCTCCTTAAACATAAGGAGTCTGTCATTTTCTCTGCAACCGTGTAGACAGTGAGATGTTCTCCATCTTCTTTTCCACACCATCTTCAAAGTCCAGCCACACAACACCTGCAGTCCCTCCACTGACACCCGCTGGCCGCTGAGGGGCAGCCCTGACCCTCCTGGAGGTGACAGGCGGCAGCACCCTCCTTTCCTTTCTCTGTCTTTTCTCAGCCCTTCTCCCTTCTTCAGGAAATAGTGTGGTCAGCGCTCCAGGAGGACACCAGGAAGGGTCGGGGCACTGCTTCCATGCAGGCTGCCCCGAGCTCTCCCACAAGAGCCCTGTCCAGGCCCCACCCATGCACAGGCAGCAAGACGGTCCTCAGAGGGGTCCATGGTCAGCTCCTGCCAGTCTGCTGCTCCCTCGGGCAGAAGTGCCCCAGGCATCGAGGAAGGCCTTCAGCCCCCTGTGTCCTTGTCTTCTTTAGAGGCAACGAATCACCACAGATTGAAAGGTGGACGTTTAAATAATCATGAAGTGTTTTACATGAGTCCATGTTTTAAATAAAGGGAATTACATGACAAACTCGTTATATCCCATATGCTAAAGTATGCAAACATAATAAATAAAAATACAACTCATGAAATACGTTTCAGGTAAACAAATAAACATAACAGATCATTGATATGGAATTTTGGCATACATAACAAATAAAGTCGTACAAAATATGTTCATAAGTATTTTTACATATATTACAAATTACATGTAACATTTCTGCTTCAGAAATTGTCACGGGTCTCATTACCAGTCCCACGCAGGGCCCCGCAGAGCAGTTAATGATACACAATGTAAGCATGGAGGTCCAGTTCTCAAATCGGACAGATTCTCAGTTCTGAAACACATCTGGCCCCAGGGCCTCAGCGGCAGCCTCGGATCTGGACCTGAGGGACAGGGCTTTCAGAGCTGGGACCGTGGAAGCCCAAGCCCAGCTGGCCCCTGGGCCTGAGCTGGGGTTCCTGTGGCTTATCCATAGCTCCCCGCACACATCCAAGGACCACAGCTGTCCTGCGTGGCCAGGGAGAGCCAGACGTGGGACTCGGGCCAGCAGGCTGAGGGCCCCCAGCGCCCGTGTGCCTCCCCATGCCAGCCCGGCTCACGTGGCAGAGTGTCCCAGCGTGGCAGGCCTCACCCTCCGCCCCCACCCCCCGGCAGCCGGGTGGGGCTTACACTAAACACCAGGTTAGAGCTGCTGTCACAGGAGCTGCTGGGACCTCCCAACCCTGAGAGACCTGCCCTTCCCTGGACAGTTAATGTGCAGCCGGGTGGGCTCCCTCTAGCCGGGAGGGGTCAGAGAGGGCAGCAAGCACCAAGGTCAGTAGGGACAAGTTGGGTGTCCCCCTGAGTAGGACAAGGGGGAGCCCCTGGCCCAGCGGACCCACCCCCCACTCTGCTCCTGAAATGCTGTGCCATTTTCAGAGCTGAGAGCTGGACCGCGTCACATGGTGGGTGGGCCCGACCCCGCTCTGGCTTGGGCCTGGGACCAGGCACCAAGGCTTTTGAGCCCAGTCCCTCATCTGTGGGGTGGGGTGTGAATGGCTGTGTCACGTCATAGGCATGTTTTAAGTCTGTGACGAGTGCAGGGGCCGGCCACCAGGACCACGCCCACAGCTTCCCCGTGGTTCTCCTCCAGCCCAGGACCGGCAGCAGCCCCCATGTGCGTCCACGGGTGGGCACAGGCCTTGGAACTCTGCACAGCAAAGAGAAGGATGTGGCCAGGAAGCCAATTCACCCTTGCTGTGACGTGTGGACGTGGCCAGTGCACACAGACCAGGAGCAGTGAGGCACCACAGTAGAGGTCAGCGAGGTGGCCACCAAAGGCAGGGCACTGGCCAGGGAGCCCCGGGGCCAGGAGCACGCTGGCTCCACCCTGGTGGCCATGTTGGGTGCAGGTGCTGGACCCAGCGGTGCTCAGCAGGCCTCTGGCTGCCCCTTAAGGAGAGGGGCAGCCATGCCTAAGAGCTCAGGGGCGGCAGCATGGCCCTTGGCACAGGGGCCTCTCCCCAGCACACAGACAAGCGCTGGCGCAGGCCACTCCACGCCCCTTGGGACCTTCCACTCTTCCTGTGCAAGTCACATGTGCCTTCGGGCTTCTCCCTGTTAACGCTGGGGTGGGAGGGCGAGGCGGAGAGGAGAGCGAGAGAGTTGGGCTGTGGCCAAAGTAACCAGAGCTGCCTTCCAAGACAAGTCTGTCAGGAACGCACCCTGGAATTTCCTCTCTGTGTGCTCGTGGGCTCAGTTTTTCCATGAAGTCCCGCGTTCCAGCAGGGGACCAAGCACCCTCCCCGAATACAGCTCATGGTCAAGGGCAGGCCGAGCCGCCGCCTCCCATGGCAAGACCCTTGAAGGGCCAAGAACGGCACCGGGGAGACAGGCCTGCGCTGAGCTTGTCCTGGGAATGGGTCGGGCGCAGCTCACTCAGAGGGAGGCTGAGCCTCTCCTCCCTCCAGGCCAGAACACCTCCCCGCGGATTCTTTAAACACCGCTGTGTTGATCTAGAAGGCCGCAGCCAGAGGCTCTGCTGAGACTGACGTTTTGAGTGAACTTGCTTCTCACCTCCCAAGCAGGGGCTCTCAGACGGCTCCAGAGGGGGCTTGGCAGGGGAAAGCAGCAGCCCGAGGCCCTGGCCCTGCTACACAGGCAGCTCCAGCCCGGGCTCACTAGCGTCCAGGGAGGGGTGAAGCTCTCAAGACACAGCTGGCTTGGCCAGGCCCAGTAGGTTAGATGACTGCTCAGCGGCCGCGATGCCCCTGGCCCCTCCATGCTTCTGGCCTTCTAAGGGTCCGATTACAGCACTGTATTTCAAACAGACCCTTCCTGTCCTCAGTGCCAAGGCCCCGCTGAGGCTTCCAGACCCCTGAACTATGGGTGGGCCTGGTCAGCCTCCCACCACACCTGCACCATTTCACCAGGAGGCCACCGGGCTCCCCTTGGCCAGGTCAGCACCCACAGCCAGGTCCAGCATTCTCCAAGGCGGGCATAGCTGGCAGGCTTCACAGCTCCTCCCGTGGCCCTGTAGCCTCTGGGCCTCCAGGCAAAAGCACCACCCCTCAGCCCTGCCCATGGCCATCGCTGGACATGTGAGGCTGTCCGCAGCCATGCACTCCAGAACACCCTCTCCCTCCCACCTCCGCGACAGTCTCCCCACCGTGCGTCTCCCCAGACTCCAAGATGCTCCTGGTGCAGCTGGTGACTGTGGATCATGCCAAACACCTTCTTGAAGGATGACATTCCCCAAAGAGCCTGTGGCTCAGCAAGTGGCAACCTGAACGTGGCCAGCAGCAGGGCTGGGAGCCCGGCCAGAGCGCATCTGAGCAGCTCCTGGCACCCCTGCCAGCACCAGCCGGGGGGGACACCTCAGTGAGCGCAGGTCTCCATCTACCACCTGAGCTGCCTGTTTCCCGCGGGCACCTTCTGGCCCCAGGGGGTACGCACACACGGGACTGTGGTTTCCTAGTGCAGCTTCCTGCTCCTTCTCATGGGCCCCGCTCCCCTGGGAACATCACGCCTGACTTCCACAGGGACTGGGAGAGTCTTGGACGTGTGCACGGGAACAGAATTCTGGGCACATTTGCCCCCCATGGTTATGACCTCCAAATTTATTGTTGAGGCCAAAAGTCCAAACTGGGTCTCACGGGGCACACACTGAGGTGGGCGCAGGCGGGGTTCCCCTGGCGGGTGGCTTTCCAGACCCCAGGGGACCCTGCATTTCTTGGCTGTGGGTCCATTGCCCTGACTGCTGCTGCTGTCCTCACATCCTCTCCTGGAGTTCCCTACCCGCCCCAGGGAACCCTGTGATGACAGGGGACAAGCCGGGATCCCCTCCCGTATCGAGGCGCTTCACTCCGTGACGTCGGCACAGCCCCTCTTGCTGTGTAAGTGCTGTATTCACAGGCTCTGAGGCTAGTGGGGGTCGGGCAGTGTGTGACCCTGCCCCCTGCCTTGCTGTGCCTGGGCCCAGCTCAGGTGACAAGAGTTCTGCCCCGTTTGCTCCAACAGAGCAGGCCCCACTGCCCCACATCCCCGGCCTCCCCCCACCCCCTGATGTCTTCCCCAGCAGCCGCCCCCAGCTGATGTCACCCCCAGCCCAAGACCTGGGAGACCCAGCCTGCTCCTTCCTGCGTCCCCTCAGAGGATGACCACCTCCAGCGGCCTGGGAAGGGCAGATCTCTACAGCATGGTGAACAACACCGGAGCTGGCGAGTGCGTAACGGGAGGGCGGCCTCTGCCACGGGTTGGGGGGCCTCTGCCATGGGCAGGAGGGTGGCTCACGAGCTCCCAGAGGCCTGGACCGACTCAGGGCTTTGATGGAGTCCTTTGTTCCGGCCAGCTCGCCCGTGAAATGCAATGCTCACTTGGAGGTGCCGAGGAGTCGGCCTCCAGGCAGCAGAGGGTAGAGGAGGAGAGAGGAGAGGAGCTTTGGGTCTGAGTCACATGCCCTGAAGGAGAACAGCAGCCGAGAGAGCCGAGCTGCAGGAGGGGGGCGGGCTCCAGGCTGCCCAGGGCACTGCTTCCTGTCCTGTGAGTGGCCGCCTGTCCACACTCCCCCTCAGAGCTCTGCACCCCAACCCTGCTCCTCCTGCCAAGAGCACCCCATGCACACAGCGAGACAGGAGGGGGACAGAGAGCCCGGGACCCAGGGAGGCACAGCGAAGGGAGGAAGGACAGGAGAGAGGAACCGGGCAAGGACTCGATGGCAGTTTGTAAGTCAAAGACCATGCGGAACGCGGGACCCCGGCCTCGCTGGAGAGGCCGCTCCCACACTGTGGTCAGGCCAGGGTCTGCAGGAAGCCAGGCTGACGGAGGCCATCGCCCTCCCATTGGACCCACAGCCGAGGGCCACCCACACAGCTTCACCTGGCTCAGGCCAGCTGGGGGACAAGCGCTTGGACACGGGTGACCTGGAAACGAGGGTTCACTGAGCCAGCCACAGACCTGTCCTTGGACTCGAGTCCTGAAGAGCCTGTGAGTCCCCAAGGAGGCATGGAGCGCTGGCCTTGGCACTGGCACCCTCTGTGACCCCAGGTCCACTGCCCCCCAAGTCCTCTCCGCCCACCTCCTCCTGCCCTGTGGCAACAAGTAGTGGGTTCTGGTCACCTGGCCTCTGGTCAGACCCCAGTGGAGTCCCCTGTGCACAATCCAAGGGCACAGTGGGGTTGGGGGCTTGGTCTCCACCTCTCACCCCCATGGACACCACGTGCCCCTCACTAAAGACCACAGCCTGGGCAGGGCCTCTCCTTCCAGCCTCCTGTTCCTGGAAGCTTCTCCTTCCCTCCCCTTTGAGGCCAGGTGGGAAGCTGCCCAGGTCCAGCAGCCTCCCCTGGGCAGTCTCCAAAGCTGCAACCGTTCCCGTTCAACACTCACCCAAGTCTCCTGCCTGGCACGTGCCACCTCTCCCTGCCGATCACTGACCTCTAGGTCCTTGGCATGAAGCCAGCATTGGCCCATCAGGGTGGCACAGCAGGATCACGGCAGGGAGGAGGGGCAGCCCCACGTGGTCAGGGGGATGGGGTGGGGTGAGGGGCTCTTGATTCTGCAGAGCCATGTGTTCAGGCTGTGCTGATCCTGGAACCTGCCCCATCTCATGGGCATGCACACGTGCAGCCTGACCACTGATGACCACCTCTGACCAACACTCACGTTAAGCCAGCCTGGGCCAGTGTGGGCAGAGTCTTGGCCCTCACTGGCCTTGCCCCCTGGACAGCTGTCCGGGAAGCCCACCAGGTTCTTGCGTCTCTCAGCTTCAGGGCCTCTGGCGGCTGCCCACTGCCCACGAGGGAGGCTGAGTCCCTCTCCGTGGTCCAGCTCCCTGCAAGGCCCTGGAACTCTGCGGTGCCACCCCACCCACGCCCCACCCTGGCCCTCCCCCCACCAAGAGAGCTGGCCTTCTCTCCTG
>NW_026000222.1:2036846-2049059 GCF_001458135.2 Marmota marmota marmota | reverse complement strand
CCTCCCCTCCTCCCTCCCCTCCCCTCCTCCTCCTCCTCCCCTCCCCTCCCCCTCCTCCTCCTCCTCCCCTTCCTCCTCCTCCCCCTCCCTCCCCTCCCCCTCCCTCCCCTCCTCCTCCTCCTCCTCCCCCTCCTCCTCCTCCTCCCTGCACCTGGAGCTAGAGCCCTAGCCCTAGAGCCCTGGCCCCAGGGGCAGAGGGGCAGCCAAAGGAGCCTGGATCCCCAAAGTCTGCATGGAGCAGAGATGCCACCCTGAGAGCCAGCCAGCCCAGGACTGTCACGATGCCCAGAGACCAACGTCTGTGTTCTTGGCCATTACTGGTGCTGTTGCTGGCCCTCAGAGATGAATCCCATGCACACTAACTCCACGACCGGTGCACAACAGACAGCACCACTCGACTCCATAAGCATCTGTCCAGTTACGAAGCTGGAGGTTTTACCAGTGAACTCGGTTTTAGTGCACCCCACCCAGCCCTCGGCAAGCTGGGCCCCCGCCCCAGGACCCCGCTGTAAGGGGCCCTGCCGTTTCCTAACCCTCCCTCCAGTGGCCAGGACCAGCCAGGTAGATGACGCCATCCCAGTGGGTCACCTGGAGCTGGGGCAGGACACACTCTTGTGTTATTCCTCCCCACTCTCCAGCCCTCTGCCAAGGCACAGGCTGACCAGGGGCCCTGATGAGCTCACACCTCGCGCCATGTGGCCATCCAGGGGCAAGGCCAGGCTGGCCCCGCTGACAGAGGCAACATGGCATGTTTGAGGTCGCATGAGATTGTCCCCAAAATGAAGCCGACACTCTGATTTCAAATCTCTCTGATCATAAGACAGAAGCCTGGCGAGAACTTCCTGCCTGGGTCCCCAGCCCAGTGCCAGCAGGCACGTGCCCGCTCTGAGGACCGGTAACGGTGGTCAGTCCTAATCACAGCCCCTCCTCCAGGGGTGATGGAGGTGGAGCCAGCTCCCTGAGGCCAAGCAGAGCAGCCCGAGGCTGTCCCCAGGGCCCACTGGGAGGAGGCAGGGCCCCTGCAGTGCCCTCTTCCCCTCCTCCCCGCCACGCTCCCTACAGGCCATCAGACAGATGGCCGCAGATGGCCTCTCCCTCTCCCTCCATCTCTGTTTAAAGTGGCCCCTGGTTCTCCTGAGCCCAGCAAACCAAGGAAGGTCCACAGTGACAGGCTGACCTGGAGAGCCAGGCGGGGAGGGCTCGCACCTCGACCCCTGAGTCGGGAAGCTGACGGAGCTGAGGCACGAGGCCCCCGTAGGACAGGGCCTGGTCCAGCTCTGCCCAAGGGCCAGCTTGGAGCCCCTGCCCTGCACAGGGAGCTCTGTGACAGTGTCAATTCAGGGACATGGTGGCACGGGGCAGGGCCACTTCCACCCTGAGGAACAACCCGACGTCCCCCACTCACCTTGCCCTGGAATCACCCAGGAGGTCAGGAAGTCCCCACGGGACCCTGGACATTCCGCTTGAGCAGTCAGAGGGGCCTGGGATTCGACTGTGACTGCCATCAGGGCTAGGAACTTCTGAATTAAATTGTCCCTAAACATCCCCCTGTCCATGTCCTGGCCTTTCCTTTGCCTCTCAATGAGAGAGCTTCTGCCCCTTGCCCACCAGGCAGTGCCCACCAGGCAGTGCCCACCAGGCAGTGCCCACTGGCTTCTCATGCTGCCTCTGTGTGTTACGAGAGGGTGCCTGGGCCAGGGCACAGGGACTGGCAGGGTGTGGGGCAGCCCTTTCTGGGCTCCCGTGCCCTGCACTCCGGGGCAGGCTGACATGCCCAGGGTTTTGCCCTCCACCACAGGTAGGCAGGGGCCCCCTCCGCAGATGGCTCCTCAAAACATAAAAATAGGCAGAGGCACCCTGGAGGGCGCCATGTCCCCCAAGTTCCACCCCAGTGGCCTCATCATGAGAGGCATCCCAGTTCCCGTCTCAGGACCAGCAGCCGGGGAGAGGCTGTGACCACCTTGAGTGCTTGGCCGGCCAGCACTCTGTTTCTAATTCCCTGACACGGGGCGATCTGTCCACCCCCTCGCTGCCGGATCCGAATGCCTCCAGGATGACACCCTGGGCAAACTCTGTCCCCAGCCGGCAGAGGACAACGCGCCCCATTGTTCCCTGCTCCCCGCCCTCCCAAGCCCTCCCAACGCCCTCCCAACAGCCTGATGGGCAAGAAGGTGTCCCCGAGAGATAGGGAAGGAAAACACTCCCTGCCACCACGCCGCATTCGCGTTCAGAGCTGCAGGAGAGGCTTCTGTCACCAGCAGAGTGCCCTTCTCCCTCCTCGTCCCCACTCCCAGGATAGCAAACCTCCAAGCGGGGGCGATTCCCAGCAGACGGTCCCAACTCCGGGCAAGCCACGCTGAAAAGGCTCCCAGACCATCTTGGCTAGGGTGGCCACCACCAGCAGCAGCCATGGGCATCTGAGATGGGCCCAGCAACGCGCTGGACTCCAGCGACCACCCCAGCAACAAGATGGGCTCAGGGTGCTGACCACGCACCCCCTCATCTAGTCCTCGCCACTCAGCCGTGAGGCGGCACGGTGGCCCGCCCCGTTGGCCCATCCTGTTGCTGATGGGAAGACAGGAGCCAGCAGGAGGAAGGCAGCCGGGCGCTCACCCCCTCAGTGGCCAGCAGCAGGGCAGAACGTGGACCAGCTGTGTCGGGCCCCCGCCTGTCCCCCACCCACCCTGCCCATGGCTGCTCTGCTCTAAGGAAACTCGAGGCCCTGTTCAGCTGCAGAGCCCCGGGGGTGGCCCCACCTTGCCACCTCCTCCTGCACCTGTGTCAAGTGCCAGGCCCACAGGAAGCTGCCCCGAGCTACATCAGTCACGCGCCAGAGGCACAGGGAGAATGGGCTGGCCACGGGCACGGGGACGGTGGCATCACCAGCATGACTGAATGGGGACGGTGGCATCACGCACACGACGGTGGAAACCTGCTGTGACCCCCACAGCCCCAGGGCTGCCGTCCTCCTGCCTCAGCTCCCACGCCTGTCTCCTGTCACACACCTCCCCAAGTCTCCCCAGCTGAACGTCCCTTTCTCACACAGACGGTCACAGAACCGTCCCTCTGTTAGGACCTCATCTAACCGCCCACATCTGCCAAAGCCCTATTTCCGGATGAGTCATGGTCACAGGTTCCAGGCACACAGGAACGTGGGGATGCTGCTCACCTGGCGCACCATCCATCACCATCCGTCACCATCCGTCACCATCCGTCACCATCCGTCACCTCTCCCCGGCTCAGCAGCACTCGGGCCGCCCCGCTCTGTGGGTCAGTGACTCAGAGCCCTGGCTGAGAAGTGGGCCACAGCCATGATGGAGGGCTTCATGGGAAGGGATCCCTCGTGTCGGGACAGCGGGCCAGCTGTGTGGAAAGAGGACAGTCATGCTGGACCTGGGGAGGAATGGGATGTGTGGGTGGCAGGTGGGCGAGGGCAGGGTGGACACCCTTGTGAGGGACAGCAGGAGGGCTCCTGGTCACCCTCCACACCACCTGGAGGCCAGCTGTGACTTGGGGAGGGATCCTCTGCCCTCCTGCCCCCAGCCAGCCTGCCCACGCTGTCCAGCAGTCTCAGGAGCACTCCCCCAGGCCTAGAGGCACGAGAGAAGACACAGGGGCCACATCTGCTCCCACGCTGTGTGACCGCCGGACTCCTCCCTAGGCCACAGCCCTTGGTTTGGGGCCTGTCCTGTCCACCCCTGGGCCAGCAAGGGCTTCCCTGTTTCTGCCACCACAGCCCAGGCCAGGAGTCCCATCCAGGAGCAACCTGACCCCTAACAATGCCAGACAAAGCTCATGACACCGCGACTGGGTCCTCGCGTGCTGACGAAGCGACCTGCATTTGCACCCCACCATCCGTGGGACGTGTGAGTCTCACAGAAGAGAAAGAATGACAAGGTAACAGACGCGACCACCCCTTCCCCAGACAGAGTGTGGTCTGGACACAGCGGGGCTTGGCTTTGGGGGTGGGGACACGACCCCTGTGGACGGTGTGAGCAGTGGGTGGGGGACAGAGGGAAGCCCCTCGCCAGATCCAGGCACCGCACACCCGGTGCTGCCCGGGAACTGAGTGTGTGGTGCCTTCGGGGAGCAATTCCTGAGCACCCCCCTTGTGCATGTGAGTCATTGCAGCCACCCACGAGGGCCATCTGCACAGGGAAGGAAAATGATGCCCGGAGAAACCAGATGATGGTCCCTGTCACACAGCCTGGGAAGTCACAGGTCTGGGCTCAGACCCAGAAGCTGACCCCACACCCCTCTATTTCCCCACTTCCACCAACTGCCAGCCGGGGGCCTCGGTGGCAGGGAAGCCACTTGGAATTCCAGCGTCAGAAGAAAAGCGAGTCTGGGAGGCCACTTGGCCTCCTGCCACCTCGTCCGTACTGGGCAGCATGCAGCTTGAGCCAAGAGCATTGGCTCCAAACAAGGCCGTGGCCCTCCACCCTGGTCCCCGTGTGAGCTGCGCACTGCTCTGCGGTTCCAGCCACCAGACAGGCCAGGGAGCGCTCTAGGAACCTCCCTGAAGGACGCTCGCCTCGTCCCCAGCCCAGCACCTCCCCGGGCCTCTAACAGGCCCCCCTCTGCCAGACACCCCAGGAGAAAGGCGCCCCAGGAACAGAGCACCTGGGGTCGTTCTGGGGTCGGTCACCCCTGGTCGTTCTGGAACATTCTGGGTTGTGGGCACCAGTGAGTCACCCGTGAGCCGCCCTCGGGCCTCCCTTTGGTGACCAGCACCGTGCTGAGGCTGAGCAGGGATGCTCACGGCCGTGGGCCTCGGCCAGCCAAGGCCTCGGCCAGCCGGGGGAACAGCGCCAGGGCCTCTGCGGGGGGCAGAGAGAAGCCACTGTGGCAAGGTCACAGAACTGAGGTTGACCGGGGACAGTGGGAGGGGAGGGTGTGTCAGTCAGGGGGACGGCAAAGCCCATGAGGAGGTGAGAGAAAGCAGAGCGAGGGCGAGGGGCAGAACCACCCTCTCCATTCTCAGGAACCCAGGCCCCGTCGGCCCCTCCAGAGCCCACTCCAGCACAGGCGCTGGGCCGGGGCCCTTCAGCAGGAGGATCCCTGCCACACACCTCCCGACTGCCCCCTGCCAGACGTCCCCAGTCCAGCACAGGCCTCTGAAAGTCCCACCCTGAGGGTCACTGTTGACAGTAAACAGCAAAGCTAAACCAGCACAAGATGTCCGCAAGGTGCAGAGGGGTGAGGGCAGAAAGAGCTGGCTGCTTCTCTGGAGGCTTCCAGGAGGACACTGACCCCATCCCCAGCCCAGGTGCCTATCCCCCTCCTAAGGGCACCCCCGGGTCTTGGGGTCCAGAGAGGAGGCACACGAGCAGTCAGGCCTCCCGTGCAGAGCAGGGCGGCCTCAGGACAGGAGGTCCAGGAAGTGGGCACAGATCACTGCAGGATCTCACCTGCAGGACAGCCATGCAGGCGCTGTACCCCACTGCAGCCGTCGGTTCTGGGGGGGCTTGCTGCCAGGACAAGCTAAGAAGCCAGGAGCTGGGGTTCCCTCCCCTTCCAAGACTTCTGAGCACAGGGAAGACAGCATCCCCAGGACTGAGGATGGAGACCAAGACGCCCCCCTCGGCCTACAGGCCAGACACTTCCGGACCTGGACCCTGAATGCTGACCCCTGGCGCCTGCCGGCCCCCAGGCCCTCAGTCATGGAGCCCAGGCACCCTGGCCTCCTATCACACCGAGCCCATTCGTGACTTTGGGCCCTTCTGGAAGCTTTTAGAAACTTTTCCTCTCCTGCACAGTTCACCCCTCCCCCCCCTCCATGGCTTGCCCCCTTCCAGGGGACAGCTCAGAGGCCACCTGATCTCAGAGGCCTTCCTGGACTCCACTGGCCCTCCTCCCATTAGCTTCTAGCAGGCAGCCCAGCTGGTCGCGGGGGTTCACCTGCTTCCGTCTCTGTGTGTCTCCCTCTCCTCTCAGTGCACAGGGCAGGGTCTGTCCACTCTCCTGCATCCCCAGAGCCCACTGTGTCCCGAGGCCAAGGACCCAGCCAGGAAATGAACACATTGGCTTCCAGAAGTTCTCTGCCTTCGAGGAGAAGCTCCTGCAGTCTCCATTAGAACAGGGGACGGTGTAGGGGTGGCAGCTGGCCCCCAGAGCCAACGGCCATGTGGGGGTCTGACGCCCTGGCTCCAGGACCTGGAACTGTGGCACCTCTCCTGGCCAAGGGGGGAACTGCAGCTGCTGACCTCGAGGTGGAGGTGGAGCACCCAGTGGGCAAACGGGGTCACCAGGGTCCGCCAGCAGAGGACAGGGAGGCAGAAGGAGAGGGTCAGAGACAGGGGTGAGGGCAGAGCCAAGGTCAGGGAGGTGCCCTGCTGCTGCTTGAAGGGAGGGGCCAGGAGCCAGGGCGTGGGGCCCAGGGGCCGGACAGGTGGGGAGCAGGCTTTGCCTGGAGCCTCCAGATGGAGCAGCCTGCCCCCCTCAGCGCCAGCCGAGGGGGTCAGCATTCTGACTCCCCAAACCTGGGTGGTTTCAAGCCACTGAACCTCCAGAGCTGCGCTTCAGCACCCGTAGGAAGCAATACCACGCCACGACGCTGTCTCGCAGCCTGCCAGGGCAGTAATGCTGACCGCGGCTCTGTGCAGGGGGCACCACCCCATCCCCGCTCTCTGGATGAGGAGAAGTCAGGCACAGGGCATCGCATGTTTCCACAGCTGGTCGGTGGCAGAACGAGGGCCAGGCCAGGGCAGCGGGTTTGGGAGTCCGAGCTGGTGCCCGTGAAGCAGCTGCAGGACTAGACGAGACCCAGGTGAGCCCAGCGTGGGGCATGGGCAAGCCTCGCTGTCCTGGGTGCTATCCTGACCTACTGACTCACTGTCACAGAAAGCCCGGGGCCACGGGCCAGTGGCAGAACCTGTGCCCTGTGCCCACCAGTGGTGACCACAGGTGTGGATCCCCTGGGAAGGCGGCTGTCCCGCCCAGCACTCCGAGGCCCGTGCCCAGGTGCCCGCTCGTCCCTCCACACAGGCTCCGATCCCCTGCCCTGTGAACTGCAGAGCTGGCACGGCTTCCTGCCCAGCCCAGCGGGCAGCAGAGGTGGGTGCGGCCCAGGGAAGTGGAGTGGCCTTGCTTTTCCTCCCTTGTCCCCACAGCCGAGGGCAGCACAGCGTGTGGACGTGGAGATGGATTTCTCCCGAAATGGTGCCCCCAGGAGGGCAGGCGCAGCCCTGTGAGATCCAGCTGCGTCCTCATCTGAGAAGAGGGCAGGCCGCCATGGAAAACAGCCCTGCCCAGCTCCCCGCGCGGCACACACCCCCCGACGGCTCCCTCCCCGCTGCCCGTCTCCCCAGGACCCTGGCGCCGACTACCTTTGGCCCTGAAAACAAGAAAGGGCTCGATACAAAGCAGGAGGCAGCCCAACTCTCCAAGAGGCTCTGCACTTTTAGAAAATAAAAAATAAATCACTAGTGACTGGGCGAGGGGGGGGGCGGCATTTCACTCCAATTCAGGAATTTTGGACGTGGCGGCCTTGGACACCTTGGGAAGCCTTTTGACACACACCGACCCTTCTCAGAGTGTCTTTTAATGTATTAAAATTTGCAGGATTGCAAAAGAAACAATCATGTTGAAATAGTTACCAAAATATCTTAAACTCGATGCAGTCAGATAAGCGCTATTTCAGGGAGGCGGATCTCAGTCTAACAACTTCCTCAACTCAGAGGAGCACTGAGATTAAGTTATGTTTTGCAAAAACAGACCCGGCTGGGCCATGACAAGAGGACATCTGTGATTCTGCTGGTGACAAGGTGACAGATTTTGCTAATGTCACTGGCTTGCTGCCTTTGTCCATAGTGGAAGGACATGCTGGATTTCGGTCGGAGCTATGAGAGAATAAAGATGCAGTGTTTTTCCATCCGGTCTCTCGAGCCCCTGAGCTCTCTCCACAGATGCCTGGGTTAGAGCCCAGGGTGATCCTAAGGCCCCTGGGGCAATTTGGACCCCGCCAGAGAATTCACGGAGAGAACATGCTCAGCAACTAGTCTGCAGCAATTTTCAGCCCCGAACATGAAGTATCTTCTAAATATTTTGTTTAAAACAACAAAAAAACACAAAGCTCCCTTGTAAAAAGGAGAAAACTTGAAATAAATTTGATGGTTATTTCTAGGTACAGAATTTAGGGTGATTTCCCTTATTGCTAATCTGCCACATATATGATATCCATGTATCATTTATCATCACCAAATCTGTATGATAAAAAGCAAGCCTTCCCTGGGGCAGGGTAGGTAAACAGGGACGCTGCTCTAAGGTTCTGTAAGTCGCTACAGTTTGAATCCTCCACAATGGGTGAGTGTTACATTTTCATTTAAAAGCTAATAAACCAATTTGCAGTCCCACCAGCAATGTATGAGGGCACCTTTTCCCCACATCCTCGCCACCATTTATTGTTGCCTGTGTTCTTGACGATTGCCATTCTGACATGAGTGAGATGGAATCTTAGAGGAGTTTTGATTTGCATTTCTCTAACTGCTAGAGGTGTTGAACACTTGTTCATATATTTGTTGATCAATTGTATTTCTTCTTCTGTGAAGTGTCTGTTCAGTTCCTTGGCCCCTTTATTAATTGGGTTATTTGTTGGTAGTGGGGTTTTTTTTGTTTTTGGTGTTAAGTTTTTTCAGTTCTTTATAGATCCTAGAGATTAATGCTTTATTGGAGGTACATGTGGTACATATTTTCTCCCAGTCTGTAGGCTCTCTCCTCATGTTATTGTTTCCTTGGCTGAGAAGAAGCTTTTTAATTTGAATCCATCCCATTTATTGATTCTCGATTTTACTTTTTGTGCTTTAGGGGTCTTATTAAGGACGTCAGATCCTAGGCCCACGTGGTGAAGATGAAGGCCTATTTTTTCTTCTATGAGGCTCAGGGTCTCTGGTCTAGTGCCTAAGTCTTTGATCCACTTGGGTTGGTTTTTGTGCAGAGTGAGAGAGAGAGGTTTAATTTCATTTTGCTACATATGGATTTCCAGTTTTGCCAGCACCATTTGTTGAATAGGCTGTCTTTTCTCCAGTGAATGTTTTTGGCACCCTTGTCTAGTATGAGATAACTGTATTTACATGGGTTGGTCTCTGGGTCCTCTATTCTGTACCATTGGTCTACAAGGGGTAAACAGTATGGATATTCCTCAGAAAACTGGGAATGGAACCACCATTTAACCCAGCTATCCCACTCCTTGGTTTATACCCAAAGGACTTAAAATCAGCATACTACAGCAATGCAGCCATGTCAGTGTTATAGCAGCTCAATTCACAATAGCTAGACTATGGAACCAACCTAGGTGTTTGTCCCTCAATAGATGAAGGGATAAAGAAAATGTGGTGTATATATTCAATGGAATATCACTCAGCTTTAAAGAAGAGTGAAATTGTAGCATTTTCCAGTAAATGGTTGGAGTCAGAGAACATAATGCTAAGCAGAATAAGCCAATCCCACAAAACCAAAGGCCAAATGTTTTCTCCAATGTGCAGATGCTAATTCACAATAAGGTGGGGTGGGAGCACTAGGGAAGAATAGTGTTACCTTAGATTAGGTAGAGGGAAGTGATGGGAGGGGAGAGGCGGGGATGTGGGGATAGGAAAGATAGTAGAATGAAACAGAGTCATTACTGTATGTATACATGTGACCACATGACCACTATGATTCTGCAACATGTACACTCAGAAAAATGAGAAATCATATCCCATCTATATATGATATATCAAAGTACATAACTTCATTCTACTATCAAGTGTAACTAATTAAAACAAATTAAAAATTTTTCATCCCTAAAAAAAAAGCTGATAAACTGTCAAATTGTACACTGCAGGTGGGTGAATTGCACATCATATAAACTACATCTCAATTAAGTCCTTAAAATGTTTAACTAGTTTTGGGCACTCAACCTGGATAACTTGCTAACTAAAAACTAACCAAACTAGAGCGGGAAAAATTATAAGCCATTTGGGAAATGTACATATCATCTGTATATTGGATGGTATTAAATAATCATTATCAAACATTTTAGGTGTGAATAATAATTCTATGGGTGTGTGTGATGGAAAGATCCTCAAAAATGCCAACATCCCTTCCTGCCATTTCTTAAAATCGCACATGAATCCACAATTATCTCACCATAAAATGTTTAATCATAAAGCAAGCACAACCCTATCTTTGGAGACACACACTAAAATGGCAATGAAGAGACACAATATCAGGACGCGCTTTGCAATGACCCTGGCCTGGGGCAGCGAGTGGGGTGCGGGGTGGACACCCCGAGGCTGACGGCTGGTATCGGGGTGGTTTGCCAAGTCCATCTGGGTCTACCACTTTGGAAATTCTCCACGATGAGACACTTTCAGATGCTGGCTGTTTTCAGTTCATTGGATCAGCAGTAATAAAGTCCCAAAAGGTAATCAGGCTTCTAGAAAAATGAAGGTTTGTGTTTGAAAACTCGAGAAAGAAAGGCTCGCTGTGTGTGCCACTGGACGTTGGCTAGATATTTGAGGGAGCTTTATGAAAGGAACCTGCTGTCCTCCCTCCCCGGGTGAGGCCGGCCCACACCCCACCAGAAGACGGCTATGCGCTGGACGCCCAGGTGGCGCAGAGTCCAGGAGCGGACGGCCAGCGCAGGGCCCGGGCCTGCCTCAGCCGTGGGCCATCCTGCTCCTGCTCCAGCTCAGTCCCTGTCCCGGGGAGGGCTTGTGCACTGGGAGGACCCTTCTGGCCAGTACACTCTGATCTTCCGAACTCTGTTTACTTGGGCACTGGTGGAGCAGGGCCTGGGGCCACGGCCGCTGTCCATCATGAGGCTCTGACGCACCCCAGGAAAGTCACAGCGCCCCGCCACTTCCAAAAACACGGGTGTTCCCCACCCCGCCGCAGGCCCAGCACGGAAGGCCAGGCAGAGTTTCCACTCGCACGCTCTCCCGTTGCAAAGGGCCAGGCCCAGGGTGTGCACCCCGACCCTGCAGGCAGGGCGGGGCGGGGAGCAGCCAGCAGGCCAGAGGATAGCCCCAGCCTTCAGCCTCACCCGTCCCACCCTCCAGCACCCCAGCTCCTCCTGCCAGTGCTCCCTGGGCATGACCTGGGAGGTTGCAGACCCACAGGCCCTGGCAGGGCTCCGGCGGTCACTGGCCAGTGAATGTCCTTGATTCTCTCCTGCAGATCAAACCCACACCCGGCAGGATCATCCTGGGCTGCCCCACGGCTGGCTTCCTCCTCACCATGCTGCACGCTCCACGCTGCACGCTCACCCTGCCTTTGGGGCTCTGGACCCCAGCCCCAGCCCCCCATTTCAGCAGAGCTGGAAACCTCCGTACTGAGGAGCCAGGGCTCCCCAAGGCAGCGTCCATGACAATGGGTTCCACGAGACCCTTGGAGGGTCCTGTCTACCTGCCCAGGCCCCTGGGCAAATGGTTGCCAGTGGCGTGATTTCCAGGGAGCCTCAGGCCATGTGGGCTCCGCTTGTCTTCGAGGGGCTGGACCGCAGAGCACACCTCTCGATGGCAGGAGTCATGAAGGGCTCAGGACCCTGCCCATCAACTCACCCCTCTGCCCTGGACATTGCCAAGTCCTCTCACTGCCCTGACTTTCTCCTCCCAGCCTGTCCTGTCCCCTCCACTGCCACCACCACTCTTCATGGCCCAGGAGGATCCGAGGAAGAGCCGGCAGGTGGAGGAGGCTCTCCCGCCTCCTGTCTTCCTCCCTCCCTGGGGGCTTTGTGAGCTGTGCTTTGGGCATCTCAGTGCAGGTTCCGCCAGGATAGCTGCAGGGTGGACATGAGTCTGAGGGGCAGGGGAGGTGGACATCGGTATTCCTGGGGGTTGACTGCCCAGCTGGGTTTGCAAAGTCCCTGGAGGTGGCCAGTGTCATCTGTGCTCGGCGTCCCCAGGAGCTGTCTGCCACCTTCACTCGGCAGGACCTGCGACTAACAGGGACACAGGGGAGCCATCTCACTTGGAGACCTGAGGGACAGTGACAAGAGATGTGCCCTGCACAGGGGCACACTCCTCAGCCTCACGGGGGGACCCTGACACCTGCAGGACAGATGGCCCCTGGGACTCCCAGGAGAGGGAGAGGGAGAGAGAGAGGGAGAGAGAGAGAGGAAGAGAGGGAGAGAGAGAGAGAGAGGGAGAGAGGGAGAGAGAGAGAGAGAGAGAGAGAGAGAGAGAGAGAGAGAGGAGAGAGAGAGAGAGAGAGAGGAGAGAGAGAGAGAGAGAG
>NW_026000222.1:2035065-2036339 GCF_001458135.2 Marmota marmota marmota | reverse complement strand
AGAGAGAGGGAGAGAGAGAGAGGGAGAGAGGGAGAGGGAGAGGGAGAGAGGGAGAGAGAGATGGAGAGAGATAGAAGGTGGTTGTGGGCACTGGTGCAGTGGCAGCCCGAGGGACAGTCTCAGATAGGAAGGTGAGAACGTTCCGGAGCCGAAGGTGACGATGGCTACACAGCGCGACCTTTGTGCCCAGTGCCACTGATCTGCACTCAAGACAGAGACAGTGGCAACCTCGAGTCACCTTCATTTCATCAGTCCTAAGAAGGCAGTGGAACTTCCAGGCCTCCTGTGAGGGCACAAGGCCAAGCAGGGCTATTGAGGGCAGACCTCTGCCGGCCACCCCACGTGAGAGGGGACAGTACACCAGATGGCAAGACTGTGGCACTTGCCGGCCTCATACCACCAGCCAAGCTCCTCCCCCGGGTCCCCAGGCGCCATCAAGTAGAGCACAGGGCCTGGGCGCTCACCTCCGCTGTCCCCCACACACGTGTCCCTGGAATGGTGTGCCAGTGAGACGGAAGGACAGCAGCAGACCCACTGGCTGGAGAGCCTGGCGGTCAATCACAGGCAAAGCCAGCAGACGCACACAAAGCCCGGGTCACACTCAAGGAAGCCCCGTTTCCTCTCTGGAACAGGAATTGGACTGACGGCCGCCCAGACCGCGAGCCTCTCCGCTCACCGGCCCGTCCTGGCTGACCCTGGAGCTCCGCTTCTGCTGAGGCAGCTGAATGGCCACACTGCCCTCAACCCCCAGCCGACAGGCGAACCCGGCCTGACCCTCAGGAGCCACAAGAAGCCTGTATGAGCAGGATGGAGTCTTCCAGAAGCCGCCTCCCAGGGCCCTGCTGAGCTCAGCAACTGCCCCAGCAACACTGGGCCACCGTGCGACGCGGGTCACCAGTTCTGCTCACCACAGACTGCAGGAACACTGAGTTCCAGGTGGGGGCCACGGGCCACCAGCCCTCAGGAGCCCAGCCCAGGCCCCTCCCCTCCTCCCTGCTGCGCCCCGATGCCAGGAGCTCAGGCTGGAAGGGAAGCGGCTCTGGGCCCCGAGCAGGCCCTGGACGCTGCTGCTCGGAGGGGGCCCGGGGCACATGGAACTGGCGGGTCCTCCCCCTTGTGGAGGGAACAACAGCTTCCATTAAGCAGAGGCCACCCTGGCGTCTGGCCCCAGCGTCCATGCCGCCTGCCTCACTGGGCTGAGCCTAAATGACAGGTCGGGTCAGTGACTGTCCCCAGGACGCCATTTCTGAAAAGCCGGGCAGGTGGCTCCTTGC
>NW_026000222.1:1955645-2035045 GCF_001458135.2 Marmota marmota marmota | reverse complement strand
TCCCACCCACCCACAGGCGGAGAGCCACAGTGACGGCGGGTCCACCACACGTTAGGGAAGGGGACCACAGGTGGCAGCTGAGGGCACAGGCTTCCTTCTGAGGTGATGAAACGTCCTGCAGTCGTGGTGATAGCCGCTCACGGTGACAGAGCAGACCCCCCATCACGTAAGGGACAGACCATGCCTCGGTGCAGCAGACGGAGACAAGGGCAGGACCCAGGCCACCAGATTCTAGCTGAGTGACGTGGCGTCGGGGACGAACCCCGCTGCACCTCAGCTTTTCAGCTAAAGGAAAGGTCCTCCTTACGCCAGTTGCTCTGTCTCAGAGCACAGGCCCTGGGTTGGACACTGCGCGTGGAGCCAGGGGTCAGCACCCAACCCTTGCCCCCACCGAACAGAGCATGGGCACAGGAGGGGCAGCTGAGGTGGACGCGGTGGGGTCACTGGTGAAGATGATCCAAGTGCTTGGGGAGAGCTGGTGGGTGGACCGGCTGTCACTCCTCCCCAGCCACAGCCTCCCTACCGCTGGCAGAGCCACAGACCATGGCCTCCTCTTGGGGGCTGTTCCCATGGGCCTCCAGCCTCTGCCTGGAACCAGGAAGAGGCACACACCTCATCCAGCGGCAGCTGGTGGGTGTGCAGACCTGCTGTGCCTGAGGAGGCTGCCATGGGTGCCCAGCAGGCTCGGTGCTCAGCAGCGATGGAATGGGGCAGGGTGGGCGGCCACACCTGCTGGCGTGTGCGTCTGGGACCAGGTTGGAAGTTCAGCCACGACCTCAGCTTGCATGGCTGCCAGTGGACAGTGAGGATCCTTGCCTCCCTGGACCTTCCTCTGGGCCTCTTTCTCAGGGGCACATTCTCGTGCTCCTCTGAGGAGCCATTCTCTGTGGGCTTGTAGGATTTTCATAAATACTCCCTATTCTCAAAGCTGAGGAGTATTTATGAAAAGGTGCTTTGCGAAGAGGACCACCACGGGGTCTGGTCTTCAGTCCAGGTAGGTGGGGAGCAAGGCTCAGGGCAGGCAGAATCCCGGGCAGGGGCCACTCGCGAGGGGGAGTCCAGCCTGGTATCCAGGTGCAGGACAGTGAGTGTCCTCTTTCTGGAGGACGGTCCTTGTTCCCACCACTCTGGCTTGCCTAAGTGTCCCCCAAAGTGCACAAGTTAAAGGCTTGGTCCCAGGGTGGTGATGTTGGGAGGTGGTGGAGACTTGGGAGGGGACCTACTAGTGCATCCTTAGAGCACTGAGGACATGTCGGGATGGACATGCCCTCAAAGGGCATTGGGGACTCTGGCCCATCCTCTCCCTTCTGCTTCCAGGTCGTGAGGGGAGTAGCTCCTTGCCACGTGCTCCCGGTCATTGCTGTCCAGCACCCCAGCAGAGCCAAAGCAAGGGACCACCCAACCTTAGACAAGAGCCTTCAAAATGGAGCCAAAACAAACCTCTCCTCCTTAGACGCTAAGTCTTCAGGCAGTTGGTTATAGTGCTGGAAATCTGACCCACACGCCTCCCAGCCTCATAACACTCTCTCAAAGCCAGGTTTCCCGGATTTTTTTACTAAAAGGCCATTTTCTGATGCCAATAAAAATAATAATTTGCAATAGTTTTAACTTTTACATTTGATGTCTAAGCATCTGAAAGAGTTCCCAGCCACTTTGAGTCTGCCTTGGTCCTGTCTGTGTGTTTATGTGATTGGTTTAAAACGTCGACGGTGGGAATCCAGCACCAATCCCTCTCATTGTAGGGCCTGGAAGACTGGGGACTACATTCCCCAGAACCCCTGCCCTCTAGGGTGTTCTAGACTGGACTCCATCCGGGTGGGCCAGCTCTGGCAGAAGCTGCCTTGTGATGTGGCAGCGGTGTCCCTCAGTTCCTAATGGGCCACACTTGGTGGCACACCAGAGCATGAGTGACAACGTTCCCTGGCCCTTGCTCCCCTCAGCAGTTCTGAAAGCCACCGTGCTGCTGAGTCCCTTCTTGATCCAAGCAATGCGAGGACTTTTCCTTTCAGTGAGGCTGAAGAAGCCCCACAGACCCAGCGCCTGCGTCCCTGGCATGGAACAGGACGTGAGCCCTAGCCCCTGGGCAACAACGCTCATCCTCCAGGTCACAGAGGGAACGGGAGGGCGGCTGGGGTGGAATCCCCTCAACCTGCTCCCAGGCCAGGAAACGCCCTGCTGCGTGGGACTCCCTGGAGCCACACGGTCAGGAGTCTGCCTGCTGCCCGTTCCTCTGTGTGCCCAGTTCCCTCCACCCCAGTTCACCTCCTTCTCCCCACCTTCGCTCTTCAGCGGGCCAAGTCCTTCTGGTCCCCAGGACACGGGGAACTGAACGTTCTTCAGAGGAGGGAGCACAGGCTGCCACCCACCAGGGGAGGAGTCCCAGCCAGCACTGCTGTCAGGACCTGGGTCACCTTGGTCACGGCCACACAAGCCCGCAGGTAGGTAACGAGTCATCACTGTGAACAAGGGGGCGCACACAGGCTGCAGACCGTTTCTGAGGAAGGACTTGAGGCTTTGACAGTCTGTAGGAGCTACAGATGTCTGCCACCGCCGGCCCTAGAGGCGGAGTCTCAGCCAGCCAGGCCTGGGCTCAGGCAGAGGGCTGGACTCAGCGCCAACAGCCCATCAGTGGATGCCTTTGGGGATTTGAATGCTTCTATCCCCCTAGGTTTGTAATTGAAAAAATAATGCAAGAACACTAGTTTTAAAATACCTTAAGCTCCCTTCTCTTCAGAGCTACTTTTAACAGCTGTGCTTTTTCCAGAGTTCCTCTGTGCTTACACTGGAGTGGACAGAGATCCTCTCCTAAATGTTGGGCTTCTCCTAAACAGTCTCCACCTCTTGCTGTATTGACCCCAGTGCTGGGGCGGAACCCAGGGCCTCGCTCAGGTGGGGCAGGCACTGCACTCTGAGGCGTCCCCCAGCCCCTGCCCCTCACTCTTCAGCCCTGCACCTGGGCCTCTGCTGCTCCTGCACAGGTCCCTGGAGTCTGTGTGGGCCCTGGCCTTGCTTGCAGGAGCGCACGTTGGCTTGTGTGTCGTCCTCGGCCAACAGACTGCATTCAGCAGCTTGGGCAGCTCAGCTTCAACATACCTTTCTCACATTGGCTCCGTCAATGTCAAAAGACATGTGTTCACTAGGCTATTTCATACGGATTGGTTGTGTGGTATCCCTTGCCTTTGGGCACACTTATGAGTTCGTGTGCAAAGTGGGTTGCAGATGTGAAACTGCTGATCGGGAGGACGACACTTTTAAACTCCGAGACACGGGTTAACTTGTCTTTGAGAGGCTGCCCTCACTCATGCCACAGCCAACCCAGCCAAGGAGTTCGCAAGCAGCACTGAGACCCCTGAAGCCCCCCGGTAGGTCAGAGTGCTGGGTCCCTCAGCCGGGCTGGGCCTCACCTCTTGCCTGCAACATTGATGGCCAAAAGGTATTTTCCCTGAATCATAGAAAACGTGAACCCAGGTAAACGAGCTTCCTCCAGCCCCTCTGGAGAGGGAGGGGGCTGGACATAGCCCCTCAGCTCCTCGGAAGGCCAGCCGAGAGGGCCTCTGCCGATCGCCCAGAGCTGCTGGCTGGGATCACCGGCACACGCAGGACTGTACATGCTGCGACTCTTTACGAGGAAGCACGTGACGCTTTTACTGTCTTTACAAGCAATAAATGTCTACGTCGATTGAATTATTTGCTGCTTCTCTGCTGCCACCACCTTCCCCAGGGAATCTTGGTGGTCACCTGGTCTGTAGCCCCGCTGGGGACCCCTGAGTGCACGCAATGCTGTCCTCAGGCATGGGGTCTGAACCCTGAGCATCCAGCTGGACAGAGGGGCAGGGATTTCTGGCTGTCCATGGCTCCCAGGTCCACCAGCTCGCCACCCTCAGTGTCCCCTGCTTGTTACTACACAGCAGAACTGCAGAACCGGTCGCATTTGATAACGCATCTGGGCAACAGGCGCACTCCACAGCCTCTCTGAGCCCTGAGGGCCTCCTCTATGGAAGGACCTGGTGCTCAGGGAGCTGGATGGACCTCCCGGGTACAGCTGTCACAGGGATTCCCAAGGCCAGTCACTTCGTCCAACGGCCATCTGTCATTCCTCAGAAACCTGCCCTCTGGTGGCGCCCCTCAGCCTCAGCCACCGACCTCCACGCAGACCTCGTGCCCCCCACCAGGCTTTCCCCGCTCTTGGCCAGGCCTGAGGATCATCTCCAGGTCTCCACGTGGCTGCCCGTCTAACCGCTGTCCACACTCCTCTCGAACGTGGCCTTCTCGGGGCCTTGGACCGGCGTCCTGTTTGCAGTTGTCGCTCCCCCACCCCCTCGCCCTCTCCCTCCTCGGTGCTTTTGGGGGCCTACATCAGCAGCATACCTTGTATTGGCTCATTTTTTGTTGGATTTAATTTTTTATCTGATATTCCCCATAAAGTAACCCCCCTGAGGTCGGGGTTTTGTGGCCCTACTGTGTTTTGGCTTTGCCCTTCGCTACTGCGTCCCCAGTCCTAGAGCAGAAGCTGACTTGCAGGAAATGCCTATGAGTCATTGGAAGGTGACAAGCTGCTACGGCTGGGACATGGTGACAGGTTCATCTGGCCCCCTTCCCCTTCCTGGGTGTGCAAGAAGCCCACCCTCCCCAGCCTCCCTTGCCACTAGGTGGGTGCCATGTGACAAACAGGGTGAGGTTGCCTCCTCTGGGAGACGCCCTGTAGGATCCTCCCGCTCTCTCAGCCCTGTCAGCAACGATGGCCACATGAAGCAGCCAGTCTGGAGAGCCAGAACAGGAAAGAAGAACCTTATTGGATGCAGCTGTTGGGATTCCAGGAGGTGAGTGTTACTGCAGCAGAGCCTAGCAGAGCCTAGCTGATATGGGTGGGAAAAAAATCCCAGGCTGTAAATGCAGGTTGTGGCATAGATGTTCTTTAAAATCCTTCTGCTATGAAAGATTGCACTTCAAAACCATGGGGCTTGGGGCGGGGGCGGGGGCAATGGGGTTAGACACGGCACCAAAAACTTCAACAATAACACGTCAAAACCAAATGACGGGAACCTGATAAAGTTGATACCGCGGCTTCACGCATGTTGAAAGGTTAGGAAACACGTGGAGACTCCAGTAACCATGATGCGTGGCCTGGAGAAGACCTCGGGTGTGCTGGGAAGGGGCTGCAGACTGCGGCCATGTCGAGTCTGTGGGTGATGGACAGTCATCACTGTCAGGCAGAAGTCATAGCCCAAATGAAGACAGGCGTGGTGGACATTGGCAGAGCACCGGGCAGCTGGTGGGGCTGGAGGGTGCGTGTGGGTGTGTTTCATGGCCTGTGTTCACCCTGTGTTTTCCCCAACAAAACTGTACCCAGCCCTCCTGACACACCCACAAACATCCATGTGCCAAGAACCGCCTGAGACCCAGCAAGGGACCATCAGGGACCCCATGCTCAGAAATTCTGGGGCTGGAAGTCACCTTGTACCTGTGCCAGGAGCTGAGGCCTGAGACCCCACGCCACTCTGACTCTGCCCCTGGATGAGCCTTGCCCAGGAGAAGCACCCACAAGCCCTCCTGTCCACTCCAGTCAGACAACGCTGAGTGCATTGGAGGGGTGGGCCCAGGGTCATGGGCTGACCTCCCAGACCAGGTCTGGACTCCAGGTGGGGCCGGCAGGAGTGCTCTGATTCTGAGCCCACTCTAACCGACCTGCAGGACCTTCGCGCCCAGCCTTCACTCCCTGCCCTCCAATCCCGCGTCTGAAAGCTGCTGTGCTAGTTTGAGGGTCAGCAAATCTGGCCAGTGCCCAGCCAGCCAGTGCCATGGAACCCACGTGCTCTTTCGTGTGTGTTCACTGGTGCCTCTTCTACAGAACGAGAAGCTCCAGCCCCAGCCCCAGCCCCAGCAAATCCTGGCCTCCAGCCCCAGCCTCCAGGCCCAGCCCCTCACGGGAAGGGCTTGCTGTCTGCATTGATTGGACTCCGGATGCAGTGGCTGGGCCACCATCCACACCTGACCCTGCTAAAGGAGTGAGGCCCAATCACCTCGTTCTGATCCCCAGCAGAAGGTGGCGTGGGTGGCTCTCACGCACACACATGCGCACACCACTCTGCCGGCAGCCTCAGCTGAGCAGACGCCCCGCCTGCATGCAGCTCGGTGCCCGGGGCACTGTGCCACATCTGGGCAGCCTCCACCCCCCTCAGTGCCTGGGTCAGCCCGCACCGCCCTGGGCTGAGGGCGCTAGAGTGTGACCCCGGCTTCCCTTCCTCTCGGGGGAGCCTGGCGGGCCGTCTGGCTGGTGGGGCTGGGGGGCAGGCACGAGGCTGACCGTGAGTCCAGCACGGCGCCCAGACTAAACATCCTTGATTAAGCTGCAGAGGCTACGCGGCAATTAGCCCTGCGAGGGGGCCTGCGAGGCCAACCCCTGACCCGGGCCTGTGGCCGCCTCGGGAGGCCCTCCGCCCCGGGGCAGCTGTGACCTCTCACCTGAGCTCTGCTCCGGTGGCCCCAGGGTCTGGGGCTTACCCAGGCCTCCTGACAAAGGGCCTCCTGGGAGTGGAGCTGGTGATGTCCTCACCAGCCACTTGCTCACCTCCCCGTCCCCGAGCGGCAGGTCCTGAGGACACGCCAGGTGGCAGGAGCTGCGTGTGCTCTCCCTCCTGCCCTCTGAATCCTGAAGGGCCTTCAGAATGGCCCCCTGGTCACCCCGCCACCACCCTGGACCCAGCCACCCCCTCTCCCATGGCCACACTGGGAAGAGCCCTTGCCCCTCGTCCCCAGCACCCAGAGGGACCCTTTCACACTGAAAGTCAGACCCGTTGGGCCCCCACCCTGCAGTGGCCCTCTTGTGGAGGAGCCCCAGGGTCCAGGCAAGGCCAGCAAGGCTCCGCAGGCTGGCACCACCTCCTCACCTCCACCTCCTGGCCAGTCGGCTGACCTTGCGGGCCCCGACCTGCACCTGGGCCTTTATGACCTGCCCCCACCTTGGGTGCCCCTCTCTGAGCCACCGAGACACAGCTCCCTCTCATCTGCAGGTCACTATCTGTCCCATCAGAGGCTCTCCCAGGGTCACTTCCCAAAGCAGCAGCGCCACCTGGCCCTGCTGGGTGTCCTCCACCATGAGCTGCCACCTGATGTGACCTGAGGTGCAGGTCCACTCTCTGCCCCTTCACTGGAGCCAAGAGGCCAGGCACCTTCCTGGGATGCCCCCGTCCACAGGTGCCTCCCAGCACAGCACCCGGGCTCAGAGCAGGTGCTCGGCGAGTATCTGCCCATCCGTACACTTTTGCATGCCGTGTGGGTACCAGCCCTGTGCCACGTGCACCGCTCACCGACTGGGCCAGTCTATAGGCAGGGAAACCAAGACCTTGGGCCATTATATGGCCTGCCCGAGGGAACCCAGCAGATCACATGGCAGGACTCAAACCCAGCCTGGCTCACAACCGCTGCTCAGCACAGGGACAGCTTGCAGAAGAGTATGTGCCCGGTGGACCGAGTCACCCAGGATGCGTCACGACATCAGCTAGTAGTGTCCGGACAACTGGGACAAGGCCGGCCCTCTCAGCCACTGGGTCCTGCCCACATTGTGTAACAACACCTTTTCATGTTGAAAACTCTCAGAAAAGAAGGAACAGGGACTTCCTCAACCTGATAAAGGTGTTTATGCAGACCAACGTCACACCCAATGGTGAAAGGTTGGACGCCTTCTCTAGGATCAGGAGAAAGACCAGGAGGCTTGCTTTCACCACTGATCCTGACATGAAAAAAAACGGAAGTCATCTAAACCGCGAGGGGAAAATGCGGTCGTCTGTGCAGGACACCACGACAGACTTCCCACTCTTGCCTCCAAGGCCTTCAGGGCTGGCCTCCGCCGCCCTGCCCAGCCTGACCCATGCTTCCTGTCTGTGCTGGACCCACTGGCTGCCTGGCTCTGTGACAGGCCCCTCACTGCCTCACCGCAGGGCCTTGGCACCTGTGTCCACCGGGTGTGCTTCCTTCTCTTCCTGACGCCCTCATCCTCACGACCTCAGCACACGGCCCACGCTCAGGGGGGTCCCGCCTCACCCCAGGCGAGACTCTCAAGCTCATGGCGCTGTGGCGGGTCATTTAAGTTCCCTGTAGATAGTGTCCGCCCTCTGTCCTCTGCTGGACTGAGAAGCTGAGGGTGGGGAGCAGGCCCACTCTGCTCACGTGGCACCCTCGGGTCAGCTCCAGGAGACAGAGTGGGGACCAGTGACGGAGTGGAGGGGCAGGGCTGGGCCAGGTCCCTGAGCCTCGAGCCATCCCTGATCTCTCGTGGGGGGACACGCAGCCACAGGGAGTGGCTGCAGCATCTCCCCAAGTGACCACCGCGACGGCCTGTCCCAGGCTGCACCGGAGAGCCTGGTGGGTGGTGCCCTGTGCAGTCCGCCCGTAGCCCTGGGGCTCCAGTGCCATCAGTGTGCCCACGTCCCCGGGGAGAATCCAGGCCCACTCTTCCTCAGGAAGCCCAGGCCCAGGGTGGACTCGGCCCAGGGGCTCTTCACACTCCTGCTCTCTGCCGCACACAGCACCACCCCTGAGCCATGGCAGGACGGGGTGGACTCCGCACCCAGCCCGCCTGTTCCCCACCAGGAACATAAGGACACATGTGGAGCCACCGTGGAAGCGACCTTTCACCCTGCTGACCAGAAGGAGGACCACCAGGGAGGCCAGGAAGGCCAGCAAGGGGTCAGCCCAGTGCTTCCAGGAGGGGCGCTTCTGGGGGGTCTGTGTGGGGGGAGGGAGGACAGGAAAGGCACAGAGAGGAGGGGGGAGGGAACCGGGGGAGGGGACCAGGGCTCGGGGACACCAGCTGGGCACAGGAAGGAGACCCGGGCCCCTGCGCAGCCAAAGCCTCCTTCCTCCTCACCCATCTGTCCGAGGGACCTGGAAGGGGAAGAGCAAGGGAGGCAGGAAGGGGAGACAGAAAGAGTGAGCGGCCAGGAGAAGGGACAGAGAGGGACTTGGGGACAGGGCAGGGGCGGATGAGAGAAGCCGCGAGCAGAGGGAGACAGGGTGGAGAGAGGCACAGATGCTCCACAGGGAGCTGGACCCCCCCCACCAACGGACTCCAGGTCTTGGACAGGCAGACCAGCTGCCCCAGAGGTAGGGCCCCAGACAGCAAGGCCAGCCGGCCAGCAGCCTCTCCTCCCCCTCCCTCTCTCTCCTCTCTCTCTTCCCGCTCCTGTCTCTCTCTCTACTCTTTCTCTGTCCTCGCCTCTTCTCTCCTGCCCTCTCTCTCCCTCCCCCTCCCTCCCTCTCCCCCTCAGCTGAGCAGCAGGTAGGTACTGGAGCACCTACAGGAGGGGTCCCAGGTGGGGAGATGTGGGGGTCAGGTTTGGTGGGGGTCTGCCCTCCTCCCTGGCCCAGCCTCCCCCCAGCCTGGGGTCAGTGAGCTGAGCTATTGTGATTCACATTTCCTGTCTGGAGCTCAGACTGCAGTGCTGGGCCCTGGCCAGGACGGGGGCAGGAGGGCAGGGCAGGAACCTGCCCCACACTGGCCAGAGCCTGCTGCAGGAAACGGGGACTTTCCGTGGAGGCGGGGCTGCTGCACCCCACCCCACGCACCGCGATGTCCACGGGAACAGGGAGCATGCTGGCCTCTGGCCTGCCTGGAGCCTGAGCTTGGAGTTGCGCTCAGCTGAGTTCAAATCCTGCCAGGGCCACGTCCCAGCCGTGTGGCCTCAGCCAGCGCCTCCTCCTCAGTGTCACCTGTAAGGTGGCACTATGTTCCACTCTCGTGGGACGTGGGAGCAAAGCCCTCAATACTGTGGTGCAGACGGGTTTGCTCTGCTGTCGCCCCATCCTCTTCTCGCCAGAGCAGGAGGGACCAAGGGCAGGAACCTTCTCGGAAAGAAACGCAACTGGTCTGTCAGAGGCTCAGCCTGGGCTGGCCAGAGCCCCAGGCTCCACTCGGTCCCCTTCCTCCTCTAACTGTGCCCAGCCCCGACCCCGGGGAGCCGTGGCAGTCAGTGGGCTCGTCCTGTGTCGTGCTCAGGGCAGGGCTGGCCAGGGCGGCTCAGGCCTGGGAGCCCACTGCAGTGCCACAGCCATCCACAGGCCCAGGAGCTCCCCTCAGACTTGGACCCCAGACCCCTGGGCCAAGGAGCTGTTCCTGCTCCTTCCCCTCGGGCTCCGAGGCCTCCAGGACTGAGGCACGCAGGTGAGACTCGCATGTGTGCGCACACCCATGTGAACGTGTACTCACACACACGCACACGCATGCACAGCATCTGTAACGTGCTGGGGCGTGCGTACGTGCACACGCATGCCCTCAGGTGTATACCTGTGTATACACCCACACGTGTCGCTCACAGATAGTGTATAAAGAAGTAATTGTTAAAGGACAAGCCCCTGCTGTCCTGGGGCAGCCAGGTGTCCGCCAACAGGTAGGGATGGGCACAGGCAGCGTGCGCCACAATCCCACGTTCTACAGTCGGGAACAGAGTGACGCTGCCACGTGCTACCACAGGACGGGACTCGCACTTCGTGCTGAGCACCAGGCACAGAGGCCACGTGCTGTGGACCCATCCACGTGGACCCTCAGACGGGCAAGAGTGTGGAGGCACTACAAGTGGCCGTGGGGCTGGGCTGGGGTGCACAGAGGGGCCCTCCTGGGGGTGGGCGCATCTGAGCCGACTGGACAGGCCCCTGAGACGCAGCGGGGAAGCCACCTTCCTAAAGCACATGTGCCCTGTGCCGGCCGCGTGGGCAGGGCGAGGGGTCGGGTGGACGGGACAGGGGCTCCTCGGCTGACTGGAGCCATCCACACTTGCTGACTGAAGACTAAGGACACTGTCCGTCCAAGGGGACCCGATGGCACTTGGCTGCTTGTGCTCCAGGAAGGTGGCAGTCACGGCCTGCAGTGGCCGCCTTCTTACTCCCAGAGAGCTTCTTCATGGACAGTGACGGTGACATGGTGACAGCCTCCGTAGCCGTGGGGCCAGGTGACAGGGCTTCATGCAGCCTAACTAACAACACCTCATCTTCCTCAGCCCACGTTAAAGAGGGGAAACTGAGACCCGAGAGGTCAAGGGTTGCCGCCCGCGAGGCAGCTCCTGGCGGGGAGGAGAAGTCTGGGCCAGAGACGGCACCTGGCCACAGTGTCCCTTCTTGCTGCTTCTGAAGGAAGCCAGGCTCCGGACCTGCAGAGGCCAAGGCCCCGGTGACCCTCGGCCAGACCAGGACCATCCTCTGCTCCCAGTGGAGGAACCAGAGAGAAATGGGGGTGCCACCGTGGAGCAGATCTGTCCCCCCTGCCCTGGGTCCTCTTCCTCCCCCACTAACATTGCTGCCTCCCGGGCAGCCGCCCTCTTTCTGTCCACCGCAGGCTCTAAGGACGGCACAGGGACATGTGCCCTGAGCATCGCAGTCCAGCAGAACCTGGCCCTGGGGCTACACGCCCTCGGCCTACTGGTGGCCAACAGCTGCTGTGCGCGCCTCCCGCAGCCAGAGGCAGCCCCCTCACCGCCCTGCGCAGCATCAAGCCCCGTCCCCTTAACGCCACGCACACTGCTTTGCCCAGGAGGAACTGGGACTTCGTAGCATTGTGTTTTAACCTCCTCGCTGAGTCCCCTGAGGTCCACTAACACAACCAATGCCTGACTGTCCAATAGCACCTGGCAAAGGGCCGGGCAAGAAGCTGAAAACGAAATGGATGCCTTCTATTTCACGGAAATAAAATCCATGTCATAAATTTCACTCCTTTTTAAAGTATGTAATTCAGTTGCTTCTAGCATATTTACCAAATTGTACAATCATCCCATTAACTAATTCCAGAACATTTACATCGCCCCCCAAAGAAACCCACACCCATTAGCACTCGCTCCCCTCTCCCTGCTGACGCCCACTGGTCTGCTCTCCTCCACGGACTTGCCTCTCCTGATTCCTCAGTCAGCAGGACCGGGCAGTCTGTGGCCCTTCATGTTCCGCGTCTTCCTTCAGCATCACGTTTTCAAGGCTCATCCATTTGTGGTGCGTCGGAGCCTCTCACCTTTCTGTGGATGGACAATATTCTGTGGTATGAGGTCTATTCCTGATGCTATAACAAAACGCCTGAGGCTGTATAACATACAAGGAACAGAAGCCTAGTGGCAAATACCTGTAATCCCAGTGGCTCAGGAGGCTGAGGCAGGAGGATCCCAAGTTCCAAGCCAGCCTCAGCAATTTAGCAAGGACCTAAGCAACTTAGTGAGACTGTGTCTCTAAATAAAAAATAAAAAGGGCAGGGGATGTGGCTCAGTGGTTAAGTGCCCCTGGGTTCAATCCCTAGTTAAAAAAAAAAAGGAAGAGAAATCTATTTCTCACTATCCTAGGGCTTGGAAGTCCAGGGTCAAGGTACCAGCAGGTTCAGGGTCCGTGAGGGCCCAGCTCTGCTTCCAAGAGGGCACCTGGAGCATGGCATCCTTCATGGGGAGGGACACCAGAACAGACTAGGCCTGAGGTCTGGGTGCAGCCACTTGCTGGCTTCCCTGAGCACAGTGGACAGGACGGGGCGGGAGAGGGCCTGGCCTGCCTAGGCAGGAGTGACCGTGGCAGGGACAGCAGGGCATGCAGGGGGACACCCAACAGACCCGGGGCCCACTGTGGGTTGGAAAAGCAGGGCCTTCTGCTCAGAGGACACTGAGCGAGGAGGGAGGAGGGGGGACGTGGGGTCACACATGACCATTCTGAGTGCCACCGGAAACCCTGGCCTTGAAGAGCAGGTGACCCGGGGAGACACTGAGACCTGGTCCAGGGAGCCGGGAAGGCCGGGCTAGGGGAGGAGGTGGGAGCCGCACCCGCCCAGAGCAGGCTGGGGGCCAGTCCCTGCTCAGAGGATACCTGGCCCCTGGTCCCAGAGGCCAGAGCGCACAGCCACAGGGGGCACCCCACCCTCCACCCACCCCCACTCCAAAGGCTCTGTTCCCCCGAACCTTCTGCACTAATGTCATGCACAGAACGAGAGCAGGCTCCCCTCCCGGAGGCCGGGCGCGGTTTCGGGGTGTGCTTTCACGGAGCCTGGGAGACGAGGGGCGAACGTCACAGGGGCCATGAGGGCACCTTTGCAGGGCCCCGGGGAGACCGCGAGGGGGTCCTGAGAGGGAAGCCGAGGGCTTGCAGGGCTCCCTTCCTAAAGGCCAAGGCTATGGTGAGGGTCCGTCCCCCAAGGCTGGCGTGTGAGGCTGGGACCCCAGTGCAGCAGTGTCTGAGGTGGGCCTGGGCAGTGACCAGGTCACAGGACTCTGACCTCCGTGGGCTGAGGCATGGATGGGACCGTAACTGAGGGCACCACGGGAGGCCGTGAGAACCGTGAGCGGTGGGGCCTCGACGGGGGCAGGAGCTCACTGGGGCGTGTCCTTGAAGGTGTGCTGTCCCGGCCCCTTCCCTCCCCTCTGCCTCCCAGCCACCACCAAGTGGGCAGCTGTCCACCTCATGCCCTTCATCGTGATGCCCTTCCTCCCCTCAGGCCCAAGACAATGCAGCCAGCTGGCCATGAACTGCAACCTCAGGACTGAGCCTAAACAAACCTGCCTTGAGTGATCTTCCTCAGGCATTTTGTCACAGCAACAAAGAACTAACCCTAATCTCTTTGTTCTGGTTTTCATTCAAACAAGGGAACTCATGCTTTTCTGCACCAAAAGTCTATTTTAAGCCATTGCTGGGAATAAACATTTAGTGGTGAAGCCTGGAGATAATGTCACTTGGGTGCTATGGCTATCAGACGACCATGTAGACCACTATGGCTGTTAATAACGTGCATAACCAGCTACCCAAGCGCAAAGGGCCTGCAGTCCTTTCTCCTGCGGAGGGCAGCTTGGAAATGACATTGGTGCAGCACGCTTCCATCTGCCCGTCCACACGCTGAGCCCTGAAGCCCCAGGACAAATGCACCAGTCAGCAGGGAGATACCTGAGAGCAGACGGGCCTGACCAGGCGGGGGTGTGAGGGACGCCTGCAAACCAGTCTGTAAAAACTCACCCACAACAAGACACAGAGCCCCAGAGAGCAGCTGGGCAGCCCTGGCCAGCAGCCCTCAGTCAGCAGCGCCGGGCAGTCTGTGGCGGGGGAAGCGACCTGCGCGTGGCGGAGGGAGATGAGCACCCCTGTGCCAGAGAGGACGGACGCCCCGTGGGGCAGACTGAGCTCCGAGGGCTGGACTGCCACACGACTCTGGTCCCCTTAGAGGTGACGCTCTGACGCGTCTCAGCTTCTGCCTTAGGGGCAACCTTTATGAACCAGAGAGAAGCAACTGGAGTGTCTTCCTACACGCGAGCTCCCTGTCTGACGGCTCTCCCCCGCTGCCCGGCTGGGAGTGCAGCTGGGCAGCTCAGGACCAGGCGCCAACGGGCAGCTAGCTGCAGGGAGGCCCCAGGAGACCCGGGGGAGACGGAGGGAGACGAGGGGAGACAGAGGCCGGGTGTTGCCAACACCACAGTTAAGGCCTCCCCTCGAGGCCCCAGCCCTGCCCCTGTACGCCACGGGGGTCTGCCGGGACAGCTGGAAGGTCCAGGCCAAAGCCCACCTACAGAGGACGCCCAGCATCATGGGTACCTGTGACCCCCCTGGACAAGCAGCTCAGCCGGAGCCCACGGAGCAAACGCCACGCCACGCCATGCCACACCACGCCACGCCACGCCACGCCACACCACACCACGCCACGCCACGCCACACCACGCCACGCCAGGCCAGCTGCAGGTCAGCGAGGACAGCATGAGCTCTCCCAGCGTCCTGCAGGCGAGAGCCCAGGGCAGGCACCCCGCCTCCCTCCGCATGGCTCTCAGTAAAGAAGTGCCACCCACTCAGTAAACACCTCGGGAACCTCCCCGGGTCAAGGACACTGCCATCAACCAGCAGAAGGTCGGAAGTCCTGCTGCGGGCCCGCTGTGTCTTATGGGCCTCGCCTCCCCCCCCCCCCCCCGGCCCCGAGGCTGGTGCAAAGATCTTTATTTAAACTATAAATTGAATTAAAAACTCCCGTTTAATATTTAGTTATGGTGTGGTTAACGGTTTTACGGGCCAAGCTGCTGCCTTCCTATTTGCCTACAATGTTGTCCTTCATGTTTGCCAAACCCAGGCTGCTCAAATGACGAGGCCGACGCCAAGTTATTAACAATTATTACCTTTTACAGTCATTTTTGGCCCCAGCATGCTTTTTTGGTGGTCTCATAATTTCAAAACAGGGACCTTTGAAATCTTACCCCAGGACCAAGCGGCCTGTGGACGGCGCGTCTTCTCTCCGGGCTGAGAGGGCCCATTACCAAAATGCCTTCCCACCCCCACACACCCAGCGCGAGCTCCAGTGGACCAGGGCAGGCACCACCTGGAGGCCAGGGGCCCCCCAGGGCAGGGGCAGCACCAGCATGCCCCCCTGGGGTGGATGGCGTCGGGCTGCAGGGGGCGTGCACCAACAGGGACACGGTAGCCTTTGCTGTCCCCAGGCCATGAGCTGGGCATGCTGAGCTCATCCTCTGCTCCTGCCCCCCACCACCAGTGAGGCCCCACAGAGCTCGTCCTGGCGTGGGCTCCTGGTGAGTCGCTGGCTGCGTTAGGTACCCGCACACACGTGGCCGGGAGACAGGCGGGGTCGCCTGTGGGCACCTAGGCACACGTGTGTGTGCAGAGGACAGAGCCCAGGGCACGGCATGAACCCCAGACCCAGCAGCTCTGTGGAACCCACCTTCCTTGATGGATTCTGTTGATTTTATGTTGATTGCGTATTTATACCCAAATGCTTTTTACATTATCTATTTATGATATGTCCCATAAATACACGTTATATAAATAATTAAAACATATATAAATTTTATGTGCATCTGTGCAAAACCAACGGGCGAAAACAAAGTCTCTGTTATTCTTCCTTTCAGGTCCCCCGTTCTCCGAAAATGAGCTCTTGGTGTGAGTTTGGGACACAATGGGGGGGGGGGCGGCCTCAGTGGCTGGGTCTGTGCGCTGCTCTTGGCCTCTCGCTGTGTCCATGGGAAGCTGTGTCCATGGGGAGCCATGTCTGGAAGCCGGGGGCTGGGGACAACTCTGTGGAACCGGACGCTGGCTCTCCGCCATCTCTGTGCCCGGTCCCAGCGTGTGCTTTAGCAGTGGACGCACACGGTGTCTGTCGCTCTAGGAACGGACAGGTGAGCACAGTGTGGCAGCTCCACCCATGGGGTCACCAGCAGTGGGCAGCAGTGGAGCTCCGTTCAGCCAGCAGTGCTGGAGAGCCTGGAAGTCGTGATGGCCACCTGCCCAGCGACTCCCTCCCTGTGTGTGGAACGTCCAGGAGGGGCGGGTCCACAGAGGCTGCATGCCTGGGCTGGGGAGAGGAGTGGGCAGCGCAGCACAAGGCCCGGGCTCACTTTGGTAGTGATGGAATGCTCCAGAATCAGGAAGAGGTGGCAATGGCTCACCTCTGTGCTGTGCTCGGACCATGGACAGAACATCCAGACGGGCAGGTCACACGCAGGCAAATGTCCTATCAGTAAAGTCTTTTGAGTCAAAGCTGCCCACTGCACCCAGCAGCTCTGGCCCTGCTGAGCCCCTCCGCTGCAGGCCTGGGTGCCCCCGAGACTGGCTGAGGCTTCCTGGGTGACCACTGTCCAGGCACCACCTCACCTGGCTCCAGAGACACCCTGTGCACCCTGCAGAGTGGGGGTAACTGCGTTCCCACTTTTCAGGGATCCAGACCAACGGCCTGTGCCAGAGCCCAGGGTCCCAGTGCCACTGCCACTCTGCAATGAGACGGGCTCTCGTGGCACCCTATTGACCCCACCAAGCTGAAGCTGCAGCCTGAGTAGACGGCCGGGTGTGCTGCCCCTTGTTACTCAATAGTGCGAACGTGGGCACCAGGGCTGTTTGAAAGCAGGCGTGGGGACGACTTTTAACTGTTTTTAAAGGACCAGTGGCCCCGGCCCCTGCACCGAGAAAGTCCAGCGCCTGGTGCAGATGAGCGCCTAAGAGGAGGGGCTGCGGCCAGCCAGAGACGGACGGGTCTTTGCTCCTCCTCCCCTAGATCCTGGACCACCTTGTGAGCTGCTTGGCCAGTGGGCAGCAAGGCGGACGAGGGACAGCCCAGGCTGGCCCAGGAAGGCTTCCCCAGCAGCACTTGTCCTTGAGCGGTGCGTGTAGATCGCTTGTCACACAAGCTCCACGTCAGAACCCGAGGGAGGTTGCGAAGCAGCTGTGTCAGGAGGAGCCATCGGGTTGGGCGGTTGGAAACCCTGTGCCATCAGGGACAGAAGCCGACTCCAGAGCGAGCCGTAAGACCCTGAGGCTGCCAGCCACGGTGTGGGGACGGTGACCAGCCACCGTGTGGGGACGGTGAGGGTGAGAAGCCAGACGGCGCTCGGCGGGCACCAGGGACAAGCAGAATGAGCAAAGCTCTTCTAAATCCCCTGACAGACCCCTGGAGCAGCCCAGGCTGTGTCCTCGCGGCTCACGGCCCGTGACGCTGGCTTTCCAGTCCACACGGGAAACACCTCCCAGGGGACGCAGAGTCCTTGACGGGGAGCAGCTGTGCTCTTCTGCTTGGGAAACCCCTGGACGGTGGCTCGTCCACCGCGGCCCCCTAGATCCTCAGGCGGGAGGGCAGAGAGAGGACATCCTCTTCCTCCTCAAAATCAAAGCCACCTTCCGCGCTGACGCGGTAAAGATGGGAGAAAAACACGCGGCACGTTAGGGCCTCGGCTGACGCAGGGCAGAGCCTCGTCTGGGAGAGAGTGGAAGAAACGGAGCTTTCAGTGGGGAATAGAGTGTCCTTTAGCAGGCGATAATTACATACAGGAAGGCAATTAAAGTTTTAATAATTTAATCACCTTCCTGCCAACCCATCAAGAGAAAATATGGAGTGAAAACATTTTGAGGGCCGGCAGCCACGAGGCGGGTGATCAAAGGCCCCCGAGATGGCGCGGCTCTGGGGAAGTTGACACATTGATTTTTACAGGCTGACCACCGTTATTAATAGGAGAAGCTAGATGCAAGTATTTTTCCACGGTGGGGGGGACCACATCATCATTTGATGCCTGATGTTACAGCAAACACGGCTTTGGCTTCTCCCTGGAAATAAATCTTGTTTTCTTTGACCTTCATTTGGCTTGAGGCAGGGCCAATTCCTGAGGCTGGGCTCCAGAGACAGGGCTCCCGCTCAGGGCTGCCATCTGGGAACATCAACAGAAACCCAGAGAGGAGATCAAAGCGTGGGTCAGAGACCAAGGGCAGGCTGGTGTGGCCCAGCCCCAGGAGGCAGAGCCCGCAGCTGGCCCACCCATAGGAGACGGCCACCCGTCGGCCCCACACCCACCGCACGCGGCCTGGGCCGGCTTCAGCTTGCCCTTCTCCAAACCCACCCGCTCTTTTGTCCTCTTGTGTTTATTGTAAAATGCACGTGACATAAAACCCACCATTCCAACCACGGCTCGGCCACACCTCTGGTGTCGAGGACCCCCTCCCCCGTCACGCAGCCACCCCAGGATGCCCCCCGGCGGTCCCTCCCCCTCACGTAGCAGCCACCAGCCTGCTGACTGCCTCCCCCTGCAGCCCGTCCTGGGCCTTCCGGACGTGTCATGCAGCTGGACGTCTCATGGCCACCAGGCCCTTGGTGACGGCTTCTCCTCCCCTTCCTTCATCAGCCACGCTGCTGCGAATGGGCCTGAGGAGGACCATTCTGTCATCTGCACACACAGGGCTGCTGGGCATTGTGTCCTCAGTCCAGGCAAAAGGGAGAGGGTGTCTTCTTCAGGGTACTGTCACATAATGTCCTGTGCATGGTGAACAGGCGGCTCAGGAGGCCATCTGAGAAGGTGGCCCGCGTGGGGCCAAAGGCCCGTCTTCACCTGGCCCTCGGAGGTCCCTTTGTGACGCACAGGTCAGTGCAGGTGAGGAGTGCAGGGCTGCAGGCAGCATGCTGGAGGCCCGTGGCCGCTCAGAGTGGCCGCGGCGCTCAGTGAGCACCTCTGGGGCCGCCTGTCCAGCACCGGGCTGCATGGAGAGAGGGCCTCCAGATGGGACCTGTGGGTGCCACTGTCCACTGCAGGACTCCCTCGGGCAGCCTCCACCTGCTCTCTTGGCTCCTCCCTGGGCAAGGGTGGTGAGTCTTGCACCCCGCCTGCTGGAGCTGGTGTGCACCCCTCTGCTGCTGAGGGGAGCCCCTCCACATCCGGGCATTGTGTCCCCCTCTTGCTGGGCAACAGGGTCTCTAGCTGGAGCCTGCCCTCTACCCGGCCAGGCCCACCACGCAAGGCCTGACCTGCAGCCACGGGCGGGTGGGGCTTAGAGGTGCTGGCCTGGGCTTGCAGCATGGATTCCAAGAGCTGGTCACAGAGAACCAGGAGATGTCCTGGAGCCCCGATCCTGACCCACTCCCAGTCCAGCCAGGTCTGGCTCCAGGGGGCTGATGGCTCCTGCATGATCTCAGGGGCAGTCTAGGTGTCTGGGCTGAGCTCCACCTGGCCTCTCACAGCCTGCGAGGGAAGGCTACCCCTGAGAGCCCACGTGGGGGACATGCACAAGGAGTCAAACCAGAGAGCCCCCCCACCAACAAGACGAGCCCCCCACGGGACATGGCCCTCACTGAGCCAAATCCACTCAGCCAAGCCCTCTTCTCCCCCGCCTCCCACCCAACACCCTTCTTTGGAGAATGTCCCTCCCCCACAGGGGCAGGGTGCTGTCTTCTGTGTGGGTCTGGAGACCAGAAGGCTGCTCTCAGGTGACAGGGCTGCAGTCAGTCACGCACAGAGCCTCCTGGGACAGACATCCACAGCAGGGGACCTCACGCAAGGCCCGAGTGGATCTTCATAGATTAACATCAGTGCTCCTCAAATTACTCCATGAAAGAAACAGAGGGGACCCCTCCAAACCCACTCCACAAAGCCAGACTCACCCTGAAGGAGAACCAAAGCCACACCAAGGACAGAAACTTCAGACCAGTTTTCCTGGTGAACACAGATGCAAAATTTCTTAATAAGATTCTGGCAAATCGCATACAAAAATACATTTAAAAGATAATGCACACGATCAAGCGGGTTTCATCCCAGGAATGCAAGGCTGGTTCAACAGATGGAAATCAATAAAGGCCATCATCACATCAACACACTTAAAGACAAGAATCATATGATTATCTCAGTCGACCAAGAAAAAACATTTGACAAAAATCAGCACCCCTTCATGTTCTAAACACTAGAAAAACTAGAGATATCAGTGACCTACCTCAACACCGTAAAAGTTATACAGGCTAAACCCGAGAGAAGAAGCGAGAGCTTCCCTCTAAGAACTGGAACAAGATGCCCTCATCATCCCTGAAACGCTAGCCAGAGCGATCAGACAGAAGAAAGAAATTAAAGGGATACAGATAGGACAAGAGGAGCTCAAACTCTCACTGTTGCCAGTGACATGACTCTATACTTAGAAGGCCTAAAAAACTCCACCATGAACCTTCTAGAACTAATAAATGAATTCATCAGAGTACCAGGATATAAAATTTACGCCCATAAATCGAATGCGTTCCTATACATCAGAGATGAATCCACTGAGAGAAAGATCAGGGAAACTACCCCCATTCACAATAGCTTCAAAAAAATGAAATATTTGAGAATCAATTTAACAAAAGAGGTGAAGAAATCTACAATGAAAACTACAGAAAACTAAAGAAAGAAATTGAAGAAGACCTTAGAGGATGGACGGACCCCAACCCCCATGCTCCTGGATAGGCAGAATTAACCTTGTCAAAATGGCCACACTACCCAAAGCATTAAACAGATTTAATGCAATTCCTATTAAAATCCCAATGGAGTTCTTCACAGAAATAGAAAATACAACACCCCTCCATTAGAAATACAAAAAGCAGTCATGAAGTTCATTTGGAAAAATAAGAGACCCAGAATAGCCAAAGCCATCCTTAGCAAGAAAAGTGAAGCAGAAGGCGTCACAATGCCAGACCTAAATTATGCTCCTCAGCCATAGTGACAGAAACGGCATGGTGTTGGCACCAAACAGACACGTACGTAAACCAATGTACAGAATAGAGGACACAGAGACAAACCCACATAAATACATTGTCTCACACTAGACAAAGGTGTCATACACATACACTGGAGAAAAGACAGCCTCTTCGACAAATGGTGCTGGGAAAACTGGGAATCCAAATGCAGCAAGGTGAAATTAAACCCCTCTCTCTCACCCTGCCCCAAAATCAACTCAAAGTGGATCAAAGACTTAGACATTAGACCAGAGACCCTGCGCCTACTAGAAGAAAAAGTGGGCCCAAATCATCACCACGTCCGTTTAGGAGCCGACTTCCATAAAACGTAAGAAGTAAAATCAAGAATCAACAAATAGGATGGAATCAAACTAAAAAGCTTCTTCACAGCAAAAGAAACAATCAAGATGTGAAAAACGAGCCTACACCTGCACCTCAGATAGAGCATTAACCTCTAAGATCTATAAAGAAAGAACCCAGAGAGATTAACACCAAAAAATCAAATAACCCAATAAATAAGTGAGCAAAGGAACTGAACAGGCCCATCACAGAAGAAATATGATCAGTCAACAAACATATGAAAAAATGTTCAACACCTCCAGCAATTAGAGAAATGCAGATTAAAACTACACTGAAATCTCATCACTCTCCAGTCAGAATGGCAATTATCAAGAATACACGTAATAATAAAAGTTGGTGAGGATGTGGGGAAAAGGTTCAGTCATTGCCGGGGTGGGGGGCTGCAAATTGGCGCCACCCACTCTGGAAAGCAGTGTGGAGATTCCTCTGAAAATCTGGAATGGAACCACCATTTGACCCAGCTGTCCAGAGCAGGTCTGTTGTCCAGAGCCCAGTCAGCTCCAAGGGAAAGAGTGGCATCCACAGGTGCTGGGCGCCCTGCCCTCTCCTCCTTCCCCAGGGAAGCTGCGCCCCCAGCCTCAGCCTCAGAGGCTCACACCCCCAGCCACGCGACTCGCAGAGCAGGAACGTGTGCGCCGGCTGGTCCAGTGAGACCCTTCCCCAGGGTCTCCATACAGACCAGGACAAATGCCCTCATTCTCTTTGGGGAAGATACTGGAAGGAAGGAACCTCAGATTAGTGCCTGCCCCTGGAAAGGGCCGATTGTGAAGGAGAGGACAGACTGACCATCTAGAGAGAGGCAGAGACCAGTTGGGAGGGGAGAGATGGGGCTGAGGGCACTTGAGTTGCTGGACCCAGGGATGCCCTGCCCTCAGTTCAGGAGAGAAGTAAACATCCATTTACCTAAACTTTGTACTCAGGCGGCTCCTAATTGCAACCAAACCTGTCCCTAGTAGAACAGTTGAGAAGCCATTTTTAGAAAGCCCTAGATGGGGACAAGATGGCACAGCACACCCCGCCCCGGCATAGCCACTGCAGGTGAGCAGGACGCACAGCTAAAGGAACACGAATGAACCCCGGGTCGCTTTAAAACAGACAAAGCCAGATAAGGGAGGAAGAGGTGAGTGGGAAGTGAGTGGCGTGGACCCCTGGGCCCCTGCCTTCCCCTGCACTCAGAAAAGAGCTGTCCCGGACCACATGACTCAGCAATTGACCCTGACTGTGTCGGTCGACGGCTGGAGAAGGGGAGACCCTCCCCTTGGAAAGCAGACAAAACCCACGTCTGTGCTGGAAGTCGCAGAACCATAACTCCCCTGCTCAATTTCGCCTGAACCTCAAAATGAGGCAGTGATTGTACAGCCTGAGGAATCTTAATGGCTCAGGGAGACACCAGCCACTGCCAGCAAAGTTCCACCAGAGGAGGGAAATTTGAGCCCAACCCGAGGCTGGTGGTCGCCTTCCCGCCCAAGAGAGCGAGTGCTGGGCCAGGGCAGGCTTGGTCCCCCGAGGTCACCAGCCTCCAGGTCTGCAGCAAGTAACTGGCGCAGAGGGCGGATGTGTGCAGAGATTCCAAGCAGACCCTTTCTCACCGAGGCCTCTGCCATCCTCCATGGTTGTTGACCACACCGAGGAGCACGCTCGTTGCAGGACAGTTTGATTTCCTGGCCCCTGGGCCATAAGGGCAGTAGCTCTCCCCAGTCACGGTGACAACCCAGACCTTCCCTGTGCATCGCCAAACAACCCTTAGTTTTGACAATGGTAGAGATAGTGGTGTAGAGATCATGATGATAACAATGGTGATGGTGGTGGTGATGATGTCACGTGGTGGTGGTGATGTCACATGATGATGGCGGTGGTGATGACGTCACGTGGTGGTGGTGATGTCACATGATGCTGGTGGTGGTGATGACGTCAAGTGGTGGTGGTAATGGGGGTGATGGTGGTGATGATGTCACGTGATGTTGGTGATGATGTCACGTGATGTTGATGATGATGTCACGTGATGTTGGTGATGTTGTCACGTGATGTTGGTGATGATGTCAGGTGATGTTGGTGATGATGTCACATGATAGTGATGATGGGGATGGTGGTGATAGAGACAGTAATAGTGGCACAGGGTGATTTTAATGATTTATTCAGGACAAATATTTAAATCTTTCATGTAATTCCCAGCATGTAATAAGCCCCCAGTGAACACAGCTATGATGACCACTGTTGTGGTCAAGATGAAGCTCTGGTTTGAACTTGATCATCTGAGCAATTTTAGTGCGTTTGCAAGCATCTCTCAAAACACCACCTGCATGGACTAAGACCCTTCAGGGCTGCAAATAACAGAGGCCCATTTTAAGCCGCCACAGCCCACTGGGGTGCCCTGCTCCTCTCAGCTCGAGGGCCAAGCTTCCCTTAACAGGGGCCTGAGGCTCTGACAGCATCTGCAGCTGCTGGCCTCTCCAGCCCTCTGCTGATTTCCTGTGTCAGTCACACTCTAGGTGGGACTTCCCACCAGGTGACAAGGAGCCCGATGCTCACACCCGATCCTCACAGCTCAGCAAGCCCAGGACAACAAAGGCTTCTCTTTCTCAGAGTCGCAGCAAGAGACCTTCGTGGACTGCTCTGGGTGGGGTTGCTGGGATACTCCAAGGGCTGGACCCTGTGCTGAGGTCAGAGAGGATGAAGAGCTCTCGCTGGGTCTCACAGCTGCCCTGAGCCAGGCAGCTGGACGGGCAGAGGCTGCGGTCCCTCGAGGCGAATGCAGGTGCTGTTCCCACAGGGAAGCTGGACGCAGAGCAGGCAGATCAACAGGAAACCACCACGTCCAGGCACGGCCGACCCTGCCCTGGGGAACCTCTACTGCAGACTTGCACTATGCCAAGCGAAGCTCTGTGCTCCTGGGCCAGGCCCTCCCGGGCGGCCAGAGGAACATGGGCCAGGCGCTCCTGGGCAGCTGGAGGAACAGGCTCCCACCCGGCCCCAGGAGAGAGGCCAGGGCCGCTCGTGGCCTTGGGTGAGAGAAGACGCCCCCTTCCTTGGTTCTCCCATTACAGGAAAGGGTTAACACTGGAGGGGAGGAACGCCCAGCTGGGGCGCCCATGGGGGAGCCCACCCACGACTGAGGCTTCCTGCAGGGAGGGGAAAGGCTGGGTGGCCCAGGCAAGGTAGGCTGGGGCGGGTCTGGTTACTCGGAAAGGCCCGGAGCAGGCAAGCCCCTGGGTCAGAGTGCGGCCGAGAGCCCCGGTGAGCTCATTCCTCGCAGCTGACATCACGAGGCTTCTTCCTTCTGGGGGAGGAAAGAAGCAGCCCCCCGGGAGCGCTCAGGCCCAGCCAGGTCACAGGCGCCGCGGAGCGGACGTGAGGGACGCTGTGTTCTAGAAAGGGCTGTGTGTGCGATTCAGAAACCTCAGGGGAGCCCAGGGTTGCTGGAGGAGCGGGAGCCATGCTGCCCTGCGTTGGCAGGGAGAGCTGGAGGGGGTGCCTCGCGCCTGGGCCATGTCTGCCACGGTCACCCACACCTCCCCTGGGGCCCCGGCTGACGTGGGGCGATGGCGTGGAAACCTGGGGAGTGTGGTTCCAGCTCCCACACCATGGAGAGACGGATAACAACCACAAAGGACACGTGTTCGGACCGCGCCACGCTCCCTGCGCGTACCATCTCATTTAACTCCACTTTCTTCTCATGGCTCCAAAGGGCCTGTTTTAAGAAGCGTGATCAAGTGACTTGCCCAAGTCCACAGCTGGAGAAGGTCACGCAGGACCCAGCCTCCACCAGGCAGCCGCTGGCACACACTCAGGCCCCAAAAGGCCACCTATAGCAACTGCATTATGAAGACAACGGTTTCAATGTTGAAGGTATTCTTAGGCCCCTCGATCACCTCCACAGAACTCGCAGGGCCCTAGGGTGCAGCCTGAGACCCAGTGTCTAGATTCACGTGGAGACCCACCCCAGGTCCTCAGCGACAGGATGTGGTCGGCCGGCCAGCCACCCACTCTGGGGTCTACGCCAGCTCCAAGAAGCCACAGCAGCCTGGGACAGCCACGTCTGGTGCCAAGACAGTGGTGCAAGGGCCCATGCGTTTCAACAGAGGTGCCCAGGGAGACTGTCCTGGGGTCTGCTTTGTCAGACCCCACTGCCATGGGCAGCTTGATGTCCCCCTCTGCCCCAGCCTGGTTCCTCAGCCTTTTGCAGACATTAATCCAAAAAAAAAAAACCAAAAGAGTGGGGACCCCAACTCTGCCCCTGAATCTGCCTCCGGAGCCCAATCTGTAGCAGACACTAAAGAGGGTTCCGCCTCTGTCCCTGGGGTCACAGGACCTCAAGCCCGAGTGTTGGGAGCCTTACTGGACCTCGACCTGCATCTGACCCCTGGAGCCCTGGGAGCTGATGGTAGACAGGAAGGAAGGACGGGGAGAGCCCAGCCCTCGGGTCCCTCCAGCGCACATGCAGGCCCTCGGCCGCCATCACTCCTTCCCACAGGGACATCTGCAACGCCAAGCCCTTCCACCTACCTGCCAGCCCCTGGCCTTCTGCCCGCAGTGGCCGCCAGGCCCAGCACACGTCCAGAGGGGTTTCCAGGGTCACTTCTACTTCTCGACGGGTCTTGGGTCTAGAAAGCGTCACCACAGCCCCCGGTCCTTATGGGCACACCTTTTTGCCAACGTGGGGTGGGAGCCTGTCCTCCGACTTAGGACTCCACACTCTGGCCCTTCAAGTCCCACGGCTGCGTATGGATGAGCCCCAGCCCCGGGAGACGTGTCCCCCCTGGATGATCTGCTCACTGAGAGTGTGGCCGAGAGCCTGCCCCAGGTGACGCGGCCCCCCAGGGCTCCCTGACGAAGGCAGTGATGAGTGTCCACAGAGGCCCTGTGTCCTCTGCAGGGGTGAGTGACACAGCCCCAAATGAGACTCAGGATGCGGGACCTGAGTCCCTAGGGACAGGGTGGGAAGGCAGGCTTGGCAAGGGTCCCCTGAGGGTGAGATGTTCCTTGCAGGCCCTGAACCATGTTAGCCAAAGTCCCCAGGTCACCAGATGGACACTGTGGGTCCCACGGCCTCTACGCAGAGGGCCTTTCCGATGGCAGAACTGGACTCCTCCTGGGTGTGCCGAGCACCCCCGCACACACGCCAGCTCACGCCCGATCGCCCCTCTGTTCTGCGGGGCAGGGTGGAGGCGGTGCAGGGCTGCAGGGTGGCTTGCCCAGGAATGCAGCGAGGAAGCGCGAGTCCCCACCAGGGAGAGCGGGGGCTGATTAGAACCATTCGTGTGGTCAGCCGGGAGGCTGCGCAGGGCTGGCCGCGGGGACAATATCTGCTCTGTTCTGCTCCCGACTTTACAGCTGTTCCTTGGCCTGTGCGGCTGAAAGAGGCTGATTAAAAATGGGCTGTTCTGGAAGCTGAGCAGCCTCCCAGAACAGGCCCAACACAACCAGGCCGGGCTGGAGTCCCGCTGCCCTGCGCCCACAGCAGTCACGCCACAGTGACGCACGGCCCGGGCCCCGACCTTCTCTGGGCCTCTGGACAGCTGGGACACCAGGCCTCAGGATGAGGCTGACAGCGCAGGCACCTTCCAGCCCTCAGGCCACCGACAGAAGCCCTAGAGAAGGACAGAAAGACACTGAATCCCTCCAAACCCGTCCTGCTGCTCCCGAGTCCTGAGTCCGCAGAGCTGAGCGCCCGGGGCGTTGGGTTTCACGCGATCACTGTGTGGTCTGCTCCGAGCGCCAAGACTTTCCAACCATACGTTTCAACGGCGGTTACTCAAGTTTGGGTAAGAAAACACTTACCCAATTTCCGAGCAGACGGTGAACCGAGAGGCCCATAACGGGCGGGCGCGGGCCGGGGGAGGCGGTTCCCGGCAGCCCCGCGTGGCCACTCGGTGCACACTGCGGCCGGTGGGGCAGTGGCTGCGCCTGGCCTCCCGCCCTTTCACGGGAGATGGGCGACTCCCCAGGGCGGTTCAGGGAATTTCACACCGGCCTGCTCCCTGCCAGAGGGTCGAGGCTCCCAGGAGGAGGCTGGAATGCCGGTTGTTGGAAAATGAAAATACTGTTAACGAGGGGCCAGAGGGGCTGAAATGCCAGAGCTGGGGGGTTGGGGAGGGGCACACTCAGGACTCCAGGCCTCGGTGGCCTTGTCCATAAAATGAGGGTGCGGTGGCTGAGGCTAGCCAAGGCCACCCAAGGTGTTAGTGGCTCTGCTGGGCTCAAGCCCCTGACCCCGTCCAGGGTGCAGCCCACGTGGCAGGCGCCCCGTCCAGAGCAGAGCCCGGGGAGGCAGCACCTCGGGAATGATCTCTGCTTTGCTGCAGGTGGGGTCTCCAGACCCAGCAAGGTCTCACCTGCTGGGCACACAGCCCTCCAACCTGGGTGTGTGCCTGGGGCCGTCCACCGGCCTCGGCTGCTCGCTTCCGGGAGGAGGTGAAAGGGCAGGAGCATCTGTGTGAGCAAAGGTGGGGGGGGGGGTGCTGAGCCCACCAACCCCAGCCACCAGCCTGCCGCCCGTGCTGGGTGCTAGGGACACAGGTGACCTACCTGCAGAGATCACCATGCAGCTGGGGGCCTTGGAACTCAGGGCCCTGAGCAGGATGGCCGTCCACTTTCCCACCGAGCAGAGGTGCCCTGACAGAGGGACACATTCCCACACGTGGTATTGAGAGGACAACCGCGAGAAACCTGCCAAGTCGCTGGCTGGTGACTGGTTGGTTGACTACCGTCCCTTGGCTGTCCATTAGTCGTAGGTGTCCATCAGACAGGCTGGAGGCAAAACCGTACCCAACCCAACATTACCCTGTAGACGTGGACTCGGGGTCTGGAGGCCTCTCCCCACGGCTGCCACCTCCTCGCTGGCACCAGAAGCCCCTTCACACTGACATGGCCAGCCCCAAGCTCCTCGCCGGTAACAAGGGCCCCGGGTGACTCCTCTGCAGGAGCACGTCAGGGCACTCAGCCAGCGGCCCATGTGGCCATCGCTATTGGACATGGTGACCCTACAGTGTGTAGGACAGCATTCCCATAGCTTCAACACGACGTCACTTCAGGATTCCGCACACCGTCTCCACATGAGCCCAGCAGTCCCCATGAGAGGGAAGGAGAGCCATCCCAGCTGCCACCCAGCGAGAGCCAAGAGCCAAGGTTACCTGACTCAGAAGCAACCCAAACACTCAACGTTGGGCAAACACATGCACATCTGTGCCGTCACCTGGCCCACGCCGTATTCCTGGAAGGTCGACGGATCTCATCCTCTCCTCTGCAGGTGAGGAAACTGGGGCTGAGCAGTGGAGCCTCTCGGATGAGTCCCACGGCGCAGCTCGAGGGTGCAAGCCCCCTGCCTCTCCAGGGCTGGGGCCCACACTTAAGTCTCACCACACAAACGTGACTCAGCAGGAATCCGTGGTCACAAAAGATCTCCAAAGTTGATGTTCCACAGTCTGATCCAAGGCAGGTGCTTTTGTCTAGTGCTTTCCAAGGAAAACCCACGGCTCACACACAGAAATGTTCTAAACCATCATTTTTTCAAACTTCCCATGAAAATCCTGAAGAGTTATAAATGAAAAATAAACTTCTGGATATTAAATAAAACATCACACAATTCTGAAAACACCAGGGTAACCCAGATTCCAGCTCAGATGAAGCTGGCTCAGTTCCCACACGTGTGGGGCAGGGGACCGTCTGAGCTGGTCACCCAGGTTCTGGGAGGTGGACAGAGCTTCCTTCCGGTCCCTCGTCATGTCTGGCCCCAAGTTCTTTTTGCACTGAAATAGTTCCATTTAGGCATCACATCAGTATCCCACACGCAATCATCCCTGTTCTGTTGGCCTCGACGATCAGACCCAACAAAAGAGAAAATTAGTGAATGAGAGAATAAGGCTACAGGATTGCACAGAAACCCAGAGGTAGAAAACATACGGAAAGCTCAGACATGGAAGATAAGAAGTCTTCAGTAAGACTCTCAAAGAGTAAAATGATTTATTTACAAGTGAAATAAGCCAGGCTCACTAAGTCAAGGGCCAAAATTTTTCTCTCATATGCAGAATCTAAAGGGAAAAAGGAATGAAAGAGGGATCTCCCAAAACAGAAGCGGGGACGGTAGAACGGGGTGGGGAGGGGATCCAGATTTACCAAGTGCAAGTTTGAATATATCACAAGGCATTTCAGTTTTTATATCACTGTAATGCACCAGTTAAAAAGAAATAACTACTCAGAAGGAAGGGGCACGGGAGATAGTGCCGGGACTGAAACGGAACAAACCATTATGTGCATTTATGAATCGGTCAAAGTGAGCCCCACTATTATGTGTAACTATGATGCACACGTAAAAACGTTTTTTAGAAAGGAATAAAGTAAAGAATGAGAGAGAACTTCTTTTAACTTAAATAATAACTAAAATTTTTCTGAAATTAAACAAGAACATGACTTTCTGAATTAAAGAAACATACTGATTTACAAACAGCTTGGGATGGATGGATGGTGGATGGGTGGGTGGGTGGATGGATGGATGGGTGGATGGATGGGTAGATGGATGGATGGATGGATGGATGGATGGATGGATGGATAGATGGATGGATGGATGGGTGGATGGATGGATGGGTGGATGGGTGGATGGGTGGATGGGTGGATGGGTGGTGGAAGGATAAATGGGTGCATGGATGATGAATCAGTTGAAGATGGATGGGTGGATGGATGGGTAGTTGGATAAATCAATATTCAATTGAGTTGGAAAATGCAGACCTGAGAAAAGACTCCCTTCACTTAGTAAACAATAGATTCCTACCTCCCTTGCTGTCAGATTCACTTTCCAGAAACTGAAAAGAGATCTAATACTCTGGAAATCATTCAGACCAACAAAAACAGAACTGAAGGACTTCCTCAATGTGTGGCAATGGAGGAATTCCGTTAGAAAGTTAAAAAAAATTAAAACCCTACCTCACCTCATAGGTAAAAATACACTCCAAATATACTATATATATACTATATCTAGCAAAATGTGAGAAGAAGATATTAAAACATTTCAAAGAAAACATTGGCTTACAATTTTGATAAGGATTTTTAATAAGAGGTAAAGATGCAAGTTATAGAAGAAAAGTTGATAAATTTGAGGACACTGGGGAGGATATATAGAACTGAGTCTACATGAATGACTTGTCAATGGTGGAATTTCAGTGATTATTAGGGAACACATGTGAGTTCCTTCAAATTATCCTAGAAAGCAATAATCTATTCAAAGTCTCCAGACCACAGAGAAAGACTCATCACCATCTCCATCACTATCTTCATCACTGCCGTCACCATCATGATCACCACCATCACCACCATGATCACCACCACCATCATCACCACCATCACCACCATCATCACCACCACCAGCATCACCACCATCACCACCAGCATCACCATCTCCATCTCCATCACCGTCTCCATCTCCATCACCGTCTCCATCTCCATCACCATCTCCATCACCATCACTATCGCATCATCATCAGTCACCAGCATCATCAATCACCACCATCATTATTTCTAAAAATCATAGCCAGTATCCTGAGTGCTGATTGTGCACATTTAATCCTATACCTTGGACCTGCCTTCCCTCATTCAAGTCTTATGAAAACCCTCAGAAGCATGGGGAAAGTCATTGTTTCCTTCTTATAGGTGAGGATCTGAGGCTCAGAGAGGTGCCGAGCCTTGCCATGTGGGTCTGATGCTGGGCTGGCCCACGATGCACCCTCCATTCTGCCTCCTGAGGTGCTGCCTCCTGCGTGTCACCCTGAGACCTGCACCGAGTCTTCAGACCTCCCTCTGAAATCCCATCACTCCCCTGGGCCCACGTGCACTCGTCCCTGGGTTTCACAAGTGTTTGTTAAGACCCCGCAGTCCCAGGGGTTGTTCAGCACCCCAGAGACGTCCAGTGAGATTGCACACAGCTCCTTTCATCATGGACTGGTGGGAAACCCTTTTTACACTTAAAAACACAAACAAGCATCTTCAGTGTTGTCCGAGGGGTCCGTTACATAAGGCCCGTTGAGGACGCCCACCTGGTGGAGGGACCCGAGCAGGGCCGGGGCGGGTGAGTGCCGCCCACAGCCTGCTCTGCCGCAGAGAGCTGTTTTTGCAGGTGGGAAATGAGCACGTCCCAGTCAGGATAGAATTCCACAGGCCGTGCCAGCTCTCACGCTGCCACACGGCCCAGAGCCCTGGCTTGGCCAGCTTCCTACTCCATAACCTGCCCCTGCACGCCTTGGGATATTAAAAAAAAAACACAAGACAAACTCGGCCGAAGCCCAATCGCGTGGACTCGTTCCATTTAGACGCCGTTCGAGGGTGTCCGTCGCCGGGCCGCGTTATCCTTTGCAGGTCTATTTTTAAATATCGCACACTTAGCGATCAGGGTAGAATCCACAAACCCTTTATGAAATTCCACCCACAGAATCACAGCAGAATCTAGCACTAACGCCTGTAGTGAGTGCTTCGCGCTGAACGAGCTGAGCCAGCCCTCCCTGGACGCGGGCAGCGCTCCCCCTCAGAGCTGCCCGCGGAGCCCTCCGCCTCCGCGAAAGGCAGGGATGCAGAGCTCAGAGCAGTCAGGGACAGAGGCCTGGCAGAGCCCCTGGGGTTGGCTCTGCTCCCGAGGAGGCCTTCAGTCAGCCAGCTGAGGGCCCTGGGTGGGAGTGAAAGAGCTTCTCGCACTACGGGGACCGCTCCCGACTCAGCCCTGTGGAATGGCCACTGTCTTTGTTGATCCTTCACAGATGTGGACACTTAGGCACAGAGAGGGTAAGTGAGGTCGCCCAAAGACACACAGCCAGGAGGTGGCAGAGCCCGGCCTGGGCCCAGGCCAGCCAGCTGGGCCCCTGCTCCTCACCATCCTCTCCCTGATCTTGCAGAAGCCTCTCTGGCAAGGCCTACTTGACTGCAGGTTCTTTTCTACCAGACACAGAGACGCTACCACCATCTCAGGTTCCTGAGATGTAGATGTAGTAGAATGTGACTCCCTCCTCCGGACAGAGCGAGCGGCGACTTCATCCAATAAGCATGCTACTAAGGGCCCAGACGGACCTTTGCTGTGAACTAGGAAGATGTCATGTCTTCCATCTGTCAGAAAGAGGCCACACGTGCCTTTCATGGGAAACTCACTTGACCCCTATCTGACAGGAAGGCGTCATAACAGGTCGCGTCTGTGAAATCGGAGGTGAGTGGAGCCCTGGGGGTTGTGCAGTGGACAACCTGAACAACTACACATGGTGGCCCCACCCTCCAACCTCAGCTGAGTCACAACAAATGCAGCCTGGACAGTGTCCCTGAGAAAACAAGGAGAGCAAGGCAAGCTGCGGGGAGCTGGTCCCTGGAGTCACACCTCACACTCGCTCTTATGAGGTAACACAAGAAAAGTGCTCCCAGAAACTGCTGAGCGGTCCTCAGCTGCTGCTCTCTTGGTCCGTTCGAGCCACTTCCTCTCCCCCTCTCGTCCCCAGGCCCACCCCTGGCAGGCTGCTTCTCTCCACCCAGGCTCCACCTGGGGTCTGCCCACTGCCTTTGGTCAAACTGCCCGGAGCTCAGGCCCCGGGCCCCGGTGGGAACGTGGGCTGTGGACGGTGAGGTGGCCTGACCTGGGCTCTGCTCTTCACGCCCCACACACGGCTGGGCACATGGCGGAGTCCGGCGACCCTCCAGGCAGCCGCCGGGCTCCAGCCTCACCCACCGCACAGAGGACGGCCCAGCTCAGCGCACTCCCTGCCCGGAGCCGAGCGGGCGTGTCCAGCCCCTGACACTTGACAGCAGCTGAGTCTCAGCCCTGAGGCCCGCAGGGCAGACGGCCATGCTACAGTGTCTCCCCTGCAGGACCCACGTGGCCGCCGTCCAGGACCGTTTCACCCGAGTCCTCATCCACTGCAGGAGTGTGGACTCCGAGAGGCCGCGCCCAGAGCTTCCGCCCTGTGGCCGCATCTGCCCCAGGACCCGCCCGCTGCTCTGCATGCTCTCTGCGAAGACTTGCGGTCAGTGGACAGCAGCCGCCCTCAGCTCTCGCTGCCGTGTGCCTGAGGGGCGGAGGCCGCCGCGCCTCCGAGGGGTTCACCTGAGCCCCCGGCACGCCATCCCCCACTTCCCCCAAGCGCATGGGGGGCTGGAAGGGAGCCCACCTCTAGGCTACCCGAGGAACTCGGCTGCACAAATGAACGGCCTCCTCGGCCTCCCTCTGGCCCTCAGGGCCACGGAGACAGATGCCAACCTCCCTCAGCTTAAGCCCACCCAGAAAGCTCAAGGTGCGACAGAAACCCTGTGGTGTCCAGCCGCGTCCCAACCCTCCTTGTGGCAAATTCCGTAATGGAGGGGCCCCATGTTGGAGCCCCGGAGGGGACGGTCCACCCACCAAGATTGGTTAGGACGTTCTTCTCTGAAACGGGAGGCAAGGGCCGGGGAAAGGGGATGGTCAGAGTGCAGGTCCTGCGCAGACCTGAGGACCTGGCCAGCCGTGCAGGACACAGACCTTGGTTAGGACAGTTAGATGCCGTTATTTTACGACACATTGAATTCAGTGCCTTTCAGACAGACAGCGATTCATCATGAAATCATGATAATGAAATATAACTTAAAACCAAAACTTCGTTACCTTTGGTATCACCCCAAGATGGCTGAAATGAGGTCCAGAGGATGTCCTCAAGGACGAGGTCCTGGGCAGGAAGGTGAGGGGTCCCGGTCAGCGGTCCCAGAGGTGTTCACCCCTGAGAGAGGACGTGCACCCCAGGCTGAGTACATGACCGAGAGCGCTTCCCATGTGAGGTGCTGCCACTGGAGGACCTGGTAATGTCCCCGTGTCCCACCCACCCTGAAAGGGATGTGGCCGGGGTGGAGCCCAGCGGCGGTGAGAAGGTTCCCACTGGAGAGTCTCGGGTCCCCTACTCCCTAACAGGACACAAAGGTGAGCAGGCTTCAAAGGATCTTTCAGGTTCATATAAGAAGCGAGTCTCCCATCTGTCTGGAGCTGCTCTTGGGCCACGCCACGGGAATCCCAGAGCACGTGTGGACATTCTGACAAGCCCTCTGACAGCGTCACCCCAGCAGAGGCCACGGCCCCTACCCCAGCAGCTCTGTTCCCCACTCCCCGGGTCCAGCCTGCAGCCTGTGCAGGCCCCTTCCCGCCCCTAGAGCTGGCCAGCTGGGGACGCCCACAGAGCTGCTGCCCTGGCCACAGAGATCTACGTCCCCAGCACCAGGGCCTGCAGTGCCAGCCCATGTCAAGGCAGGATTGTGGCGTCCGTCTGTTTGTCGAACTTGGGCCCAGGAAAGGGCCTCAGCAGCAAACTCCCGGAATGTGCACGGAGCTGTGCCAACGGCCCTGAGAGCAAGCTCAGGAGGCCACTGCAGGGCGGGGCCCACGGACAGGCGGACCAGGGACGAGGCCCTGACAGTCCCTTCTGCGAGGCTGCCGTCCTGTCCTCTTGGTGGCGGCGTGAGGTGCCAGTCACCTTGGCCAGCAGAAACCAGGTGGTGAATGTGGATCTGTGCACTGGATGCCCAGAGTGTCCCTCCAAGTAGAGCCGGACCCTGCTGGGTCTCCAACGTGTGAACCCCCGTCTTAAACAACAGCAGTGGCCTTGGTGACCGTGAGCCAGGGGCGGCTGAGGGGCCCTCACCTGTAGGGAGACGGGAACACAGCCATCTGCGGCTCCGGGCAGCCGTTCCTGCACAGAACCGTCCCAGGAGCCCTGCTACGCCGGCCTCCACCGGCCTCCTTCACAGGGACGTCACGGGGGCCGGCTTGAGAAGAGGAGGGAGTTACCTGCAAACAGGGGTGGGCAGAGTCCAGTACCTAACCACAGCCACCAACCGTGTCTGTGTCTTGTCCCTGAGTGTGGGCACCTGTGCATCTCCAGACACCTGCTCACACCCACACAGAGACACACACACCTGCACACACCCACATGCCTACACACACCTTACACAAACCCCTACACACTCCCACACAGAGACACACACACCTTCACACACCCATGTGACTACACACACCTACAACACCTACACAGAGACACACACACCTCCACACACCTGCACACACCCACACAGAGACACACACACACCTACACATACCTACACACACCTACACATACCTGCTCACACCCACGTGCGTACACACACCCACACACACCACACACAGATGCACAGCCCCGCCCCGCCACGCCACGCCAGCTCCCTGCACCCCGAGGCCCCGCGGCCCCTCAGGCGGCTGTTACTGCGGCGCTGGACGGAGCCCAGCGGGGCTGTGTGCCCTGCCCCTGCCCGGCTACGTGGCGCAGGCTTCCGGAGAAACCCAGACGGTGGGTAACAGTAGGGCCTCCTTCCTGTTGGCACTGATGGGACTGGGGAAAGATTCTTTTTCATGCTGGAAAGTACTTTTCCAAACTTTTCCACCTCTGCTATGAGATTTCCCAGCTGTGTTGATTAGTTATTCAGAATTAAATATCCCACCTCAAGGTCCCCGCCTGCCCTCCCCTCCCCTCTTCAGGGTGATGCAGGCTCAGGGGACCCACCGTCCTTCATGCTTGGTCGGCCCTGCCTCCTCCGGCCTGTCCTCATCCTCCTGCCCGGCTGCCCTCTGGCCAGGAAGCTCTGAGTGACCAAAGCAGGCAGCGGCCCTGGGCCTGCAGCGTGACCCCCGGGGTATAAAGAAGCACACTCCAGTCACTTAGGACCACCCTGGAAAGTTGGGGAGGACACGTGGAACTCAGCCCACAGTGACGGGGGGACACTGAGACACGAGCAGCTGTCATGTGTCCTTAGCCCCCTGCTGCCTGAGTCCTGTCTGGAGCACCGTTGCCCTGGCCAGAAGACCTGTGCCACGCGGCCACCACGGGAGGAACTGCCGGACCAGCAGCCCCCACCCCGTCCAGCTTGAAGGCCAGTGCACTGCTGTCCAGCCATGCTCCCAGCGCACAGCCCGGCTCACACCAGAAAACAACAACTTCTTAAAGGGAGCAAACATAGTGCCACCTGAGCCAGGCCCAGAGGCTCCTNCCAGGTCACGCTAGCCCTGGATGACAGTTCTGGATGACACCTGGTGACCACCCGCAGAGCCGAGTAGAATCTGACCCAAAGGTCACGGTGACCAAGGGGACAGACGCAAAGTGAAGGCAGAGATGCCATGCCTCTTCATCCCAGGCCAGCCACCGGGGGCCACCTGCAGGCTCGAGAGAGGAGTCCGTGTCTTCCACAGAAGCAGCCTCAGGTCCCTGAGGAGTAACCTAGGCCACTGTACTCAGAGCCCCCACGTCAGACGTGATCCACAGCGAGGCCAGCAGGAGACCCTCAGTGCGTTGCCCGGTCACGTGGCCACCGAGACCAGGGGGTTCTGAGTCCCTGAAGAGCAGCAGCTGGAGGTGTTTGGGCATCTCCGTACACAGAGTGGGAGCCTCTGATTTCCAACCCGATCGACACCAAGAATCATCCCTTAACAGTTGTCGGAATCAGAGCCAAGTTCTGATGACCTTAGTCTTGTATTTTACACTTGATTTGTTCCCCTCAACACATACACACACGCGTGTGCAAGTGTGCGTGTAGGAGAGCGGCTCTCCAGGCACTCGAGCGTGCCAGTGGAGGACCAGGTGTTGCGAGGCTGCCTGGGTGCAGCCGGGCCTCCTGCTGTTCCGTTTTGCCTGGGGCATCTCATGGTGTCCTCTACTGCCCGGTCCCGGGTGCAGCCTGGGTCAGCTGGGTCAGCAGACCTCCATGTGCTGTCCTCAGAGCCTGCAGCACGTGTCCCTGCCGACACGCCTCCTGTCCTCTGGAGACGCCCAGCCCCCCCCCACACACGCCTGCTCAGCCCGAAACCAGCTCCTCTGGCCTGAGCAACAGCCAGCGCTGGCCGCTGGGCCCGGGGAGCACTGTGCTGCCTCGGTGCCCTGCTTCCAGCTCCCGTAGGAGACTACCCACCAGAGGTGGGGGCAGATGGCGCACCTGCAGTCAGCGAGCCCTTGGCCGGCCACCCACGCCTGCCCGAGCTGTAGCACAGGACGGCACCCACCCTGCGCAGGGCTCTGGAAACCGAGCCGCGGGGAACACGGAAGGAAGCACTTATGTACTCAGGCTCCCACCTGAAGCAGCTCAGCCCCAGGCAAAGGCAAGGCCACTTGGCCTCTAGCCACGGCCTCCCCGTTTTTGCTTGTGAGGCTGGGCAAGTGACCTGCCTGCTCAGCATCACCCTCCCCCAGGCCAAGTGTCGAAGCCGAGCCCTCACCTCGCAGGGCCTGCAGGAGCCCCGTGTGCCTGGCACGGCTCCCGCTACGGGAACCTGGGTGAGCGCGGGCGCATCAGCAGGCGGCACCTTGCGCATCCGCTGTGGGCTGTCAGACTCGCCCCGTCTCGGAGATGCTGCTTCCTTGGCTTTGTGACCCAGGCAAGTTGATTGACAGAGGTGACTCCCCACCTTGGCTTTCAAAAAACGGGGCGGTGTGACACCCCAGCCTCAGAGGGCGGCGGCGAAGGTCCAACAGCCTGGGACGCGTAACGCGTGGAGCCGGCATGAAGGGAGGTCTGTGCCCCTGCCTTGGCCCCCACCATCAGCAGTCCCGGGAGCTGGCCAGCTTTATCCCCGTAGGGTTTCAGCACTGGGCCAGGGGCAGGGCTGTGGCTCTCCAAGCTCCTCACCTGAAACTCTGGGGCCAGATGTTGTTGGAGCTCGGAGTCTGGGGCTGGGGAAGGCATCCCAGCACCTCGGGGTGTGGGCCTGGGAAGCCCCAGCGGTCAAGTGCGTAACACTTCCACAAGAAACACGAACATCGCCCACTAAGTGGCATGAATGAAGACCTGAACAGACTTAGGTCCTAGGTCACGCAAGTTGTGGCACCTGATGAGAAAGGTCTCGGTGCTCCGGTCTTTGGGGTTGGGTGCTGCAGACACCGGCTGCCAAGGACAGCGTAGGTTCCAGGAAGCCACATGTGGGCCTCCCAGCTGCAGCGTGCGTGGCCCACCCAGTGGGACCAAGACCTGGGCCCCACAGAGCCGTGGAGGCCTGGCCTTCACAAAGAGATCCCAGGGCCCCAGGCTTGCAGTCGGGTGCACTGTGGGGTGGACGTGGGCAGTACTGGGTTCAGGAAGGCCAGGAAGCAGAAGGGACCTCTGGCCATTCCATCCACACCCTCGGTGCCGTGGGCCCAGGCTCGTGGAAGCCCTGGGATCCATGCAGTGGCAGGACCACACTAGGGCAGAGAGTGGGCTCCCACCTTATCACCAGCTCCCTCCTTCCTCCAAATGCACCCCCAGCACAAGCCATGCCCCTCCCTTCTCCCTCAGCCCCACCTTCTAGGGGGATGGTCCTTGCTTCCATGACTCCACCCCCACGGTCGCAGCTGATTGGCCAGTGGAGAGGCATGATCCAATCAGAGTCCTTCCCTGGGACTTTTCCTAGTCAGGGGGCAGGGCCTGCCTCTCTCCAGGGCAGCTCAGGGGCTGGTCCTCTGCGCTCGCGGGAGGAAATGTCTGGAGGGTGTAGAGCTGGCAGGCAGGGAGAGGCAGGCGTGAGAGGGACAGACGTTCTCGGGTTGAACTGTCATGGGGACCAGCTCTCTCCTGTCCTTTCTGTGGTCTGGACTTCAGTGGAGCTGGGGAGGGATGGGGGAGGGAATCAGGGTCCTAGTAGCTGGCCAAGCCCAGCTCTCCTGCTGGTCAGTGGCACTGGGTGACAGGAAGCCCCTGCTTCTGTATGGGCCCGGGGGGGGGGGGGGGGGTTTGGCCCTCCCCACCCACCCAAGCCCCTGTCAGGAAACACTGACCCTGTTGCAGGGTCTGGCTTTACGCGGACTCCAAGTCACAGCTTGTAAAGAGCCCCTGGTGCAGGAGACTAAAGAGCACCATTAAGTAAGTTGTTTTATTTCTTCTGCAACTGAAGGCAAAGCTGAAAATGTGCACGGAGATGGTGCCGAGTAATTCACCAGGCTGAGCCTGGCTCCCCGAGGCTCCCAGACGGGTCCCAGCCGTGGTTTATAAGGTGTGACTCTTGAGGGGGAGCCAGCGCCATCCTGGACGGAAGCCTGGGCAGTCACACAGGTCAGGACGGAAAGTTAGCACCAATAAAAGTCCACAGGCCAGCTGGCATCCCCGCCCAGCAGGGCCCTGGAGGAGGCCCGCGCAGTCCCAGTGCCCGCTGCCCTGGCTGGAATGCGTGTCCAGACCCTGTCCCTTGGCAGGGCTCCGGCCCAGTGGAGTTCTGCAGGCCCTCTCCGGAGCGTGAACATGTGTTCCCGGGGCAGGGCCTCACTCCCGGCTGCGTGGGCTCAGGGAGGAGGGGGTGCTCCGGGAATGTCACCCTCGTGGCCAAGGCCAAGCTGCTCCAGGTTCAGCCTCTTGTGCCTGCCCTTAGTGGCCCTAGGAGCAGAGCCTTGGCAAAGCCCTTGGGGCCATAGAGACAGGAACTGGGGGTAACTGGCTTAAGCCACAGAGAGGGATTGGTTTCCAGGTGACAAGGCAGTGCAGAAGACACTCAGGGACTAGACCAGGGACGGGGACCTTGTGGGACCTGGTGGGCACAGCGCTCTCTCCTCTTCCCGCCCCTCGACAAGTCTTCAAGCTTCTGTCTCTCACCTGGGCTGTGCCCCCGCCTGCCCTCTCCAGGCCGGCTTGCCCTGGTCCCCGTGCACCCACTGGCACATGAACACCCCACGGCTCCCGTGTGGTGCCCACCCCGAGGGAGCAGTGTCCTAGTGAGAGGCTTTGGTGGGCCGACCGGAGTTCACCGTCCCCTAGGCCAGCTCAGGATGGCACAAGGAGAGTCCCCACCCTGCTCCTCTCTCCTCCTAAGGCCACTGTCTGTGGAAAACAACACACTCAACACTACCGTGTGTCCAGCGTGGTGCTAGGGGAGAGGCCATGAGAGTCCAGAGGCCTGGCCTTTGCTCTCAGGTTGCCGCCCACCCCATGAGGGAGGGGGCTGAGAGTGTAATGACAGCTGGGTCCTGGCCTCTGGGAGTGCCCCAGAGAAGGACCCCGGGTGCAGGGAGCTGGCAGTGCAGTGGGCGCCCGGGCTACGGAGTCAGGTGAGTCCGTGGAGCTGCAGGTGGTGTGGGAGCGCCTGCCAGAGGATGGGTGAGGGCAAGGGCCGGGTGGCCCCGGGCAGCAGTGCCAGCAGTGGGCAGGCCCAGGGCAAGGCAAGGCAGTGAGCCCCACGAGGCTAGGGGCGCCCCACCTCTGGGCAGCAGTGGAGGGCTCCAGGATGCCTCCCACGGGTCAGGTGTGGTGTGGATGAGCCACCGGGGGACAGTGCCCCTGGGCCTCCTTCCACGTCCCTCCCACGTGCAGGAGTACCGCCCTGGAGCCCCCACCCTTGGTCCGGGACGCGTGCCAGACTGGAGAGAAGCCCATCCCCAGCAACGGGCCATCCCAGCCCAGAGAACCCCAGACATCAGGACATCCGGTCCCGTACCAGGCTCCAGCTGGGGCCTCGCCCTGAAACAGGAACCTTAAGGCGCCCGTCGGCCCCGGGCAGGTCAGCTCCTATGCCAGTGCATGGAAGGTGGGTGGGACATGTCTGCTCACCCAGTGGCCCGTGCTCCTGCGAGGACCCGCTGGCCACAGCCGTGCAGGGTACACACCTCTGTCACTGATGCAGAGGCACAGTGAGGAGGGGGCCCCGGCCACCACGTAGCCAGCAGGGGTGCGGCTAGTGTGGCCTCCCTGCTGCCCCTGCACCGGCAGCTGGGCATGCTAGGTGGCCATGGGGCTCCTGGAGCTCCCTCCAACCTCCACCAGCCCAGAAGGGGCCTGCGAGGCGCATCCTGCCCTGGCCACGTAGCAGGCCTCTGCACCACCCGCCATGCTCACGGCCAAGGCCAGCCCCCAGCCCTGCTGCCCCTGAGGGCTTCTCTAGAGCGGCCGTCTCAGTCCCCAGTCTCTGCACGCGAGCCCGGGGCTTCAGGGGATGAGCTTCCTGTTTGCTGCTGAGTCTCCGCAGCCACCGGATGGCTCGGCCCACAGAGATGTCCACAGGCAGAGGGAGGGAGGCCCAGCAGCCCATGGCCACACAGTGCCCGTGACGCGCTTCTCACCCTCGATGCTGGCTCCTTCAGATGCCCTGGCCCTTCTGAAATGGACGGGTTCTCAGCAGGGATCTAGCAGGATGAGGGGCAGAAGGCACAGCCCAGCTCCCTGCAGTCCCTGGGGGCCCCAGCAAGAGACAGGCCGTAGCCCTCAGCCCTGCAGGGAAGGGTCCCTGAGGCATGGACGAGCCGGGAGCCTGTTCCCTGTGGAGAGCAGAGGACCTGCTCACGTGGAGGCAGGTGGCAGGTGGAGAAGCTTGTGCTGGGGTGAGAGGTGCAGGTGCTGGTGTGCGACCCCCCCCCCTTGGACAAAGCCCCTTGAGAGGGGATTCAGACCCTTCAACCACTGTGTTAGCCCTGGAGCCGCACACAGTCGGTGCTCAGGAAGTCCAAATGCAGTCCACGGGCTGCAGCTGTGTCCAGCAGCTGTGCTGCCCAGGGAGTGGGATGGGTCTGCACCAGCCCCTGCCTCCAGGTCCCGGTCGGTGGGACAAGGAAAGTGGGGTTTTCTGCAGATGCCGAGGCCAGGAGCAGGGCAGGGTGGGTGGGTCAGCTGCCTGGGCCAGCCCAACCCCTTCTGAGAGGACACCAGCGGTCCTGACAAATCACCTAAGGGCCGCCGGGCAGGCTGGTCACTCTGCCCTCTTGGATCCAGGCCGGAGGCCTGGGACGTCCCCACTGTGTTGGGTTTGTGAGCCACCTGCCATTGCCAGTGTCATTTTAACGAGTGCCGCCGAGGACTACATGCATGTCACGTCCAGGACGTGGGACGCTCCACGCCACAGGAGGGCATCCGGAAGCACATGGAGGGGAGCCACGGGAGGTTGGAAAGATGTCCCCCCGCAGGCCTGACTTGGTTCTCCTCGGTGTCTCCTAAATGAGGTTTGGAATCGCCGTCTTCCCATCTGAGGATCCAGAGGAAATCTACACGGGGAGTGCCCCCGACTAACACGGCGGAATCCTTGGAGATGGGCAAAGAAGAACCCCGGACATCAGGGGATCAGGAAGGTTGATGGCTGCTTGGGACAGCAGGGAAGGGTGCTGGGAACCCCAGGAGGACCTGCAGGGCCACTGGTCCCCCCCGGGGCTGTGTGACTTGTTCTTTTCCAAATGTTTTTATCAGTGTTGGCGCTGAACATAACAGTGGGCTGCGCGATGATCCAATTGTCACGTAGGCGCTTAACGACTCTGAATATTACCCGACCCTGGGAGCAATACCAATGATTCTTTTTTTTTTTTTTTTTTTTTTTGGTACCAGGGATTGAATTCAGGGGCACTAAACTAAACCCCTAAGCCCTTTTATTTAGAGACAGGGTCTCACTGAGTTGCTTAGTGCCTTGCTGTTCTGAGCCTGGCTTTGAACTCACAATCCTCCTGCCTCAGCCTCCTGAACCACTGGGATGACAGGCGTGGCCATTGTGCCCAGCCATCCAGTGATCCTTGACCACAGAAATGCAGCTCCTTACCACCCCCTACCACTGGATAGCTCCCCCTGCCCCAACTCCAGCTGCCTCCCCCCCACTGTGAGGACTGATGGGACCATGCCCCAGACCCCCTCCCGGAGACTCCGCGAGGAACAGAAGTCCTGTGCATGTCGGTGAGCGCAGAGGCTTGCAGCCAGGTTCTGCGGCAAGGGGCTGGGGTCTCCCAGTGTTGGCCAGGGAGTGGGCTGAAGGCACTGGGCATGAAGCCATATCCTCTGGAACTCCTCCTCACGGAGGCCACGAGGCAGAGACTGGCCGCGGTGGCAGTTGTGTGGCACCATGGCCTGAGGACGGTGGGCAGTGCTGACGGTTATCCCCAAGTCTGCCTCCCAGGTCGCCAGTCTGCCATCTTGTCATCTGAAGATTGGAACAAGACCTGGAGGAGGCAGGACTGTGACCCCAGCATCACAGCTCTGGCCTCCCACGTGCCCACGCAGCTCCGCCCTCCACAAACCCACGGCAGGTGCTCTCCTTGCCCCACTTGGCAGAGGGAGAAACCAAGGCCCAGAAGGGCAAGTGCCCCTGCCGGGGGAGGAGTGACCAGCAGGCCAGCCTGGAACAGGGTGTCCTCTTGCCCCCAGTGCAGGGGGATGGAGACGGGGCAGGTGGAGCCTCACACAGACCCAGCCACCTGGGCTGGGAACGGGCCCTCGCACAGCAGGCCCGACATGCCCTACATGCCTGGCTCTGGGCTGAGCGCCGTCTCCAGAGAAGCCCCGGCTCCTCCCCTCCCACTGCACGGAGAGGGCCTCTGTGTGGCGGCCAGAAACCAGCGCCCGCTCCGTGGCATGGGACTCCCAGCCTCCTTCATCAAGAAAGCCCCGGTGCAGCGTGAAGCTGCGGTGCCCTGGCTGAACAGGGCTGAGTGCCGGTGGACACAGAGAAAGACAGACATCTGCGTCCTGCCCGGGGACAGCCATGCCAGCCTCCAGGTGCGGGACCAATTAACTCACGAGGCCGGCGGAGGCCCCTGGCAAGGCAGCAGCTCTGAGCCTGGTTTTCCGTTGGCGCAGGAAGCCGAGCCGAGCAGGACCAGCCAACTGATTTTATCGAGGTCCCCTCCAGCCTGAGTGTCCCCGGGTGCTGCCCAGGTCACGCTCACCAGTGCCTCAGGCCCCTGCCCACCTGGGGGCTTGGGGAGAGCCAAGGGGTGCCTGGAGCCAGCACAGGAAGCACCCCAAGGCTGCTCGGGCACAGAAGCCACCTCTGTATGGCGCCTGCGAGCGCCGGCCGCCCGCCCGGCCAACAGAAGGACCTTTCATTAGGCTCCCGGGAGGCCCTCAGCAGGAGAAGGAAGCAGAGCCTTCAAAGGAGAAAGCCCAGCTCTCGGCAAAACTCTGCTTTTTAAAAACATAAAATTTTAATCAATTTTTGTGGTTTCAATAAAAGCAAAGGATTTTGTGGTTTCCCTCAGATTTTTCACCATTTTCCATAGAAACAAAAGCCAATGTTTGAGACCATTTTTCCCATGAAAGCAGCGGCATTTCTGCCCAGAGACAGCTTCTTGGAAAGACGTCCACAGCAGGAGCCCCGCGGCGTCACCCACGTCCGAAGGCCCAGGCTGGGCTCGGAGCAAGGCTGAGTGCCCGGCGAGGAAACGCCCTCCTGACCCCACCGCAGACCCCCAAGCACAGCGCCACAGCTGGGGTCTCAAAGCCGCGTAGCCCTCTGCTTTTACAACAAGGAAACGGAGGCCTGCGAGGCAGGGCCTCCCCGAGTCCCAGAGGCCATCGGCAGAGCGGTGGCTCAAGTCCAGTCTCCCACCCGTCTGCAGCCCCTGCCCTCCCTCAGTGAGCTTGTCTTTGTGGCCCCTAATGCCTGAAGAGCATCTTCCCTTTCCCAAACTCTAGCACTTCCTGACTCCCTAGCACTGAACTTCCACATCCCTCCGCCTCTCGGACTTGAACTTCAGCCAAAGACTCCACACTCTCACCAAATCTTCCTTTGCAGAATGGGATCAGGATGTTCCAGGAACTTTTGAGGGCTCACTGTGGACAAGCACCCTCTCCTGGATTTCTGCTTCCCTGTGTTTAACACCTGAGAACAACACTTTGCTGCTCTGGTCTTTGCTTTGGCTGCCAGGAAGCTCAGTGCTAAATGGTGTCTTTATTGCTGTGACTGCTATCAGTCTGGGTCCTCGTATCATTTCCGTCTCTACCCTTCACCTCTTTCACTCTCCCTGACTCTCTGGATTAATGCTTTTTATGCTCTGCATTTTTAGAAAATCATTTCCAATTTTTTTATGAAAGTAAGTAAAGAATGCATGCTCTCTCAGATCCCAAACCAAAGTGAAAGAATCACTCCATTCCAGATAGCCAACTGCAGGGAAAACTCAAAAGAAAATACTTAAAAGAACTCCCCTCCCCCCGCCCAAAAAAGCCCATGTTAATGGTCAATCTTTCAGAAAACCCAGATTGTCCCTGTGAGCCTTTCCCTACTGGTGACCGGTGATAGCCAGACAGTGGCAGCAAAGCATCTCTCCAGCTCTGAGCCTGAACCTGCAGGTCCACCCCCTGCTGGCCCCAGAATCAGAGCTGAGGGACCCCAGAGAATCCGCCCCAACCCACCGCCCCAGAGAGCAAGTGGCCTATGGCCACAGCTGGAAAGCGGTGAAGTCCTTCCCGTGGCCTCATGTCCCCAGCGCAGTGTGCTGGGCTCGCCAGCCTCGCGAGACTCAAGATTAAATCACCAACAGAGGACTTCTTCCTGGGCCAACCGACAAGCTAAAGGAAAAGGAAAAAAGTATTTCCACTGACTGATCCATGACAGCCAGCGAGCCCAGTGTGCACGTGTGTGTGCATGTGTGTGTCTGTGTGTGCATATGTGTATATATGTGTGCAAGTGTGCATTGTCCATGTGTACGTGTGTGTGCATATCCGTGTGTGTGTATGTGCATTGTGTGCATGTGTGTGCACATGTGTGCATGTATGCGTGCATGTGTGTATGTGTGTTCATGTGTGCATATCCTTGTGTGTATATGTGTATGCATGTGTATGTGCATGTGTGTACATGTCTGTGTGTGCATGTGTGTGTGCACATGTGTATGTGTGCGTATGTGTATGTTGTGTGCATGTGGGTCTTCTATGTGTGTACATGTGTTTGTGTGCCAGTATGTGTGTATGTGTGCATATGTGTATGTTGTGTGCATGTGGGTCTTCTATGTGTGCACATGTGTGTGTGTGTGTGTGCCTGTGTGCATTGTGTGTATGTGCGTGTACAGGGATCTGTTAGATTGGGACAATCCCTAAGTCTTCATCGCTTAAGTCTGGGAACTCATCAGTAAGACAAGCTGCCACCCATCCACAGACGTTTTCTGGGTTCAGTGAATCCTTGACAGGAGCCGGCTAGGCACCAGCACCCAGGGGAGGGGCAGAAACGGCAGGACTGCTGGGCCTGGGAGCTCGGTCCCTCCTCGTGGCAAGGGGAGGAGCCCCGGGGACTTCACTCCTTTCTGACTGAGAGGACGGCTTTGCTTCTGCACGCGGCTGTTTCCGTAAGTGGCTGGAACAAGGCCACCATTCACACTCTGCACGGCACCTGTGGCATCAGAGGCACGTCCTGGGCAGTTGGAGGGCTGGAGGCCACCGCTCCCCTGGGCACGGAACCTTTGCTTAGGCATCCGCTGGGGCCGCGGAGTCCAGGGAGACGGCCTCGGGGACCCGGGCGGGCAGGGGCAGGAGGGGACTGCAGTGCCCGAGCCCTCGTGTCCGAGGAGCCCACTGACTTCAATGAGCTGAGAAGCCTGGTGGGAGAGGGAGCAGGGGTTTGTTTTGTGTGTGTGTGTGTGTGTGTGTGTGTGTGTTTTTTTTTTTTAGGAAAATTTTATTGGGAATCTTTTCCCCTTAGGTGTGAGATTTGGCAGGTAGCTGCATTCTCTGATGGACTGTTGAAGACTTGGTTAATTAGAAACGAGCTTTGGGTCCAAGGTAAACATCTTGAGCTTGCTAAGTCTTCTTAGGATGTTTGTCTGAAATGCTTCTGAAAATAGTCCGGCTTTCCATAAAGAAAGATTAACCCTGTTCACAGACGGAGCGGACTCCCTCCAACCCAGCCCTCGCTGCCTGGGTTAGAGGAGGGATTAGTCTCTGACTTTATTGAAAATCCCAAGAGGAAAAGCCGCTCCAGCCCCCACTTTCTTATCCATGTTTAGGAGAACGGCCCCCAGGCCCCGCCACGGCCTCGTCTTTCGTCAGAGCAGAGGGAGACCTTAAACCAGGGCCGCGGTTGTTGGTGCAGCGTGCCACAGGGAGGGGACGGACAAGAGCGGCCACCTGTGCTCGGGGGACCCGAGCTCAGCAGCCGCCCTCCCCTCAAGCAGGTGAAAGGGCCCCGGGCACTTGTGACCACAGAGCCCCACACCGGGCACCCTGCAAGAGGGGGCTGCCGTCCCCAGTCTCCGAGAAGCATTTTGAGAGGGAGGCCAGCCCGTGGGGGACAGGGAGACCCGGCCCTCGGCGTCGGGACCCACAGAAGACCTGGCGAGCGAGCTGTGGTCACCAGTGGACGGCACGTCGGAATGGGAAAGCACACCTCGGGGAGCAGCAGCAAGGTCGCTGGAAGAAAGCCAGGAAACGGCCCCCCAAGTCCACAGGGAAAGAGGCCGTTTCGGGCGGGGGCTGGGCCTCGGAAGTCCCCCTCTGACCGTCAACATTTCCTGATCACATAATGTGTTCTAACGCTCAAAAGTCCCCCAGAGACGCCGCGCACGCTGCTGGTGGGAACGTAGACTGTGCAGCTGCTGCGGAAAGCAGCAGAGGCCTCGGGAAATTAAAAATAGGACTTCTGCAGGATCAGCAGGTCCACCACCCCACAGGAGCTGACGTCAGCACCAAGGCGCTCCACACCGCGTGTCCACAGGCAGCCGTCAAAAGGCCAAGACGAGTGGACCCCAGCACCCACCTCCAGGGCAGGGTGGACGGGGGAAGGCGCTGCAGACCTGCTGAGAGGCGGTTAGGCCTTAAAAGGGAAGGAAACCCTGCCATCTGTGACCACAGGGGTGGACCTGGGGTGGACGGGGCCGTCTGCCAACCGCAACGATCCAGGCACCGAAGGACAGTGACCCACCATCCCACCTGTGAGTGGCATCCAAAACCCTGGTGTTGGTGACACAGAGTCGAACGGTGGCCACCAGGGGCTGGGGTCAGGGAGACTGGCAGGACGGCCACCCGAGGACACTAAGTCTCAGTTACAGGGGAAGAAAGGGCCATCCGCCACAGGACAAGGGGCCTGCATTGGTAGCCATGTCATTAACCCTGAGGTTGCTTCCAGGGCACATACTAAGTGGTCTTGCCCCACACGAGGAGTACACAAAGTAATGCACCCGTCACTCAGCTCGACCTGGCCACGCCACCAGGTGCACAGGCTCCAAAGCATTAGGCTCTACCCCATGAATATATGCAATCTGCACTTGTCCACTTAAGTAAACCGTTTTTGTTGTTGTTGTTGTTGTTGTTTTATTAGTTGTTCAAAACATTACAATGCTCTTGACATATCATATTTCATACATTTGATTCAAGTGGGTTATGAACTCCCATTTTTACCACGTGTACAGATTGCAGATTCTCATTGGTTACACATCCACGTTTATACACACTGCCATACTAGTGAAGTAAACCGTTTTTAATCTCCTCCACGACGGCACCAGGGAGCTCCCTCTGACGGTGGTGGTGCTACGCGGATCTCCAGAGGTGACGTGCACAGAACACGCACACGGACTGGTGAAATCTGTGCGAGGCTGGAGCCCAGCGCTGTTCCCGTGTCGATTTCCTGGTCTCGCTATTTTACGGCAGTAAACCTGGGATGTCACCATGTGGAGAGCAGGAGGGAGGGCTCAAGCGACCTTACACTCTGTCTTTGCCACTCCCTGTGACTCCACAGTCCTTTGAAGAGTAAGACAGAAAATAACCCCTTCCATGCCCTCCGCTCCCACACGTCTCCCTCCACGGTGGGTTGTGCACTTTGCACCTTGGGACACTTCCAACGTCACTTGGGTATCGAGGCGGCTGGGCCACGGGGTCTCCAGTGTGTTTCAAGAGGGTCCACGGAGGAAGGCACAGGAAGGGTTCCCCAGCCCTGTCTGCAGGAAAGACTTGCACAGAAGACGGAAAACCACAGAGAGAGGGCCCCCAGGACAAGGCGAGGCGCCTCACAGACTCCCAGTCCACTGGTCCTTGCTCAGGGGGGCTCTGACCCTGGGACCAAACTTGGACTTGGACTCCTCACTTCATGGCTCTGGATTCAACTTCTCCAACATCAGTGCAATGAGAAAACCACGGGACCAACCACACCAACAGAGGAGCCTCGGCAGGGGACCTCGTACCCGGCAAGCCCTCCATGGCCAGCAGAGCTCAGCCGTCTCAGCATCCCCACCTCCAGTGTGACGCCAGCACACTTCCATAACCCTCGACAGGTATCTAAACATACCTATCAGGTTACATCTAATGAAGTGAACAACCTGATTTTACCAACGGGATTGTCACCAAAATTAATTTTCAGTATATACTTAGGCCAAAAATATGTCGAGCCGGGCACAGAGGCACGCGCCTCGCATCCCAGGAGACTGAGGCAGGAGGATCGCCAGTTCAAAGCCAGCCTCATAACTTTAGCAAGGCCCTAAGCAACTTAGTGAGAGGCTGTCACAAAATTAAAAATTTCAAAAAGGACTGGGGATGTGGCTCAGTGGTTCAGCAATGCTGGGTTCAAAATTCCCAGTACAGAAAATAATGATGATGCCATGATATTGAGCCCTTCCTAATCTGGGGAATTTGGGAGGCTGGGATGTCTTGGACACATCTCTCCTCCTTCAGCCAAGAACGCAGTTGGGTCCTGTGAAGGATACAAAATAGCAATTGTGCAGAAGTTTCTAAGCCAGCATACAAGGTGCGGCACATGCGTCAGTAAGGGGCGGGGGCTGCAGTCACAGACCCCGAGGGCTTGGTCAGTGCAGGCTGAAGCCAAGCTGAGCCGCGCCTGGCCTAGCAGGGCAGCACAGACCAACAGACCCTGCAGGAAGCGCCCAGCCCGTCCAGCCTTCCGAGCCACACTCCCCCGCGCCTGAGTGGGGCAAGGGGCCCTGTCCACACCCCCACACTCAAGAGGACTCTGAGGGGCGCTGGCCTCCGCCCCAGGGCACAGGAGCCTCCTGCCACGTGCCGCGTCCTGCAGGCCTCTCCTGCTCCCTGAGTCTCGGAGGCTGGATCTTCAGGAACAAGGAGCGTCCACCAAGGCCTCCTCGGGATCAGAGAATGCAAGACCATTAGGAGACCCACACCCGGAAGCAGGAGGCGTGGGGGGCAGGGGAGGCCAAGGAAGGCGGGGCCAGCCGTGGGACCGCCGGTGTCATGCTGGTGTCATGCCGGTGTCATGCCGGCTCTGCAGAGAGGGGGCCCACCCCGCCCGTCTGCCTCCAGGTCCCCGATGGTAAAATAAGTGTGACCGTGAATCCACTGTGGACACTAGCCGGGGACATCCCGATGAGCTGGGGCCAGCTGCACAGCAGAGCGCCATGGGGAGCTGTCCCCGAAGCCCTCTCTCATCTCCACGAGGAACCAGCAACGCCCAGGCACAGGGTCACCAAAGAGAATGGCTCTGGGTGCCCAGGGGATCCCCAGGCCTCCACCTGCCCACGTGGAAACTCCGCTGGACAGTAGAACCTCCAAGTCTGGCCCATGCCGGAGCCAGATGAGAAGCAGGCCCGGCGCTCTAGGGTGGGGGTCACACAAACCAGGAAAGGGTCCACATTAAAGTAGGAAACACAGGGCCAGGAGAACAGAATGGGCGGATCACGGGTCTGTGGAGTCATTAGGGAAACAGGCAAGATGGCCAAGAGGCCAGTGCGTGGTGACCATGCCATGGACACAAGTCAGATGGGCCCTGAGAACACGGCTTGGGGACGGAGCATAGCAGGCCCCTCCCGGGCCCCAGCAGGGACGCCCTCTTCATGAAGTCGATTTTAAAAAGCCACCAGTGCGTAAACAGCTGGGAGTCAAACAGCGCACGGCCTAGCTCCACCTCGGGGGAGCACAGGAGGAGCTGGGATAGGGCTGTGAGCACAAGATGAGACTTGGAGAGGCCTTGGTGGCCAAGCCATCGCCCCACCACCCTGAGAACCGGCTGGGCCGACGTGGGAGTCTGGCCGTGTCTGGCATAGACAGGGCCGGTTCCTCCTGCAGCCACCAGCTCCAGGAAGCAACCCCCGGACGGGACTCGGAAGGTGAGCTCTGGGAGATCTGAGGGTCAGCCTGGAGCCAAGAGTCTCACGTTCACTGCCTGATTGCACGTCCAAGCCTCACAGCCCCAGAGGGGCACCTGCCGTGACACTGGGCTGGTGTTGGCTGTAAAACAAAGAATAGAGAATTGGATATGTCTCCAGCCACACGGCGTCTAACTGGCTCGTTTAGCCAGAGGACAGGTGTAGAGGTGTCCATCCAGCCAGTCAGTAACGTCCAGTTTCTGGGCTGTCTATCAGCTCTCCCCTCATGGGCATAGAAAGGCCACCACTGCTCCAAGCTTCAAGCAATACCCCAAGACAGGATGGAATGGGGACTCCTGGTTCTTACCTGGCCCCGTTGAGAGAAGGGAGTGGGATCTTTCTCGGAGGCTCCAGGAAACTTCCCCTCAAGGGCTGCTGGCCTAGAAAATAGCACCCAGTCCACTGCTAGACTAACCCCAGCAAGAGGGACAGGATTGCAGTGAATGGCTAAAGCCAACCAAGGCTTATCCCTGGGGCCAGGAGGGGTGCTCCTGGGGCCACAAGCAGTGCTGCTGCGGCCCTGAGGGGTGCTGCTACAGCCCAGAACCCAGCCAGCTCCGGGGCTGGACAGAAGGGCAATGGGGAGCCTCCTTGATCAAGATGCTGCAGGTTCGAGGGCCACACCACAGGCTGCGGGAGGCTCAGACCCACCAAGACCAGAGACGTGAAGAGGAGAAACCCCCAGGAGGGAGCCGCCCGCACCCCCTCTGGTGGTGTCACCAAAATCCACAGATTGGCTAGACGCGTGTAACCGGCAGGTGTGAAGGACAGTGAGAGGCCAGGGCCAGCTCCACGTGAGGCCCAGCCCTGAAGCTGCCCACCAGCAATGGCGGGTGAGGGCAGCAGCAGTCTCTCACCGTGGATGCGTGACAACAGGAGGAGCCACCAAGCCACGGCCCACAGCACGGGAGCCATGGACGCGAGGCCCAGCGGGGGAACCAGACGTAGAACCAGGTCTGAGCAGGCACAGCTGCGGCGCTGGGAGTCCAGAGAGGGGGACTTGAGTGGACATGGGGTCTTCAGGGTGGTTACTATTTTCAGACCTGGGGCTGGCCTCACAGGGGGTCACGCTGGGAGAACCCGGTGACCTGGCACAGTGACTGGGGAGCCATCCGCAGGTGTTCGAGTTCCATAAAAGTCTGCTCGAGAGACACTGAAGAACTTGAATATGAACACGGGGCAGGGCCGGGTCGGCTCGGCAGCGCACACCCCACACGCCCCAGAGTCCAGCCCCAGCACCACCAAAAAAGACAATTCACAAGAAGGAAGCGAGTGCGAAGGCCAGGCGCTGTCATTCCAGCTCCAACATTCCGGAACGGGCGGAACCGTGCACACAGCGGAAAGATCCGTGGTTGCCAGGGCCTAGGGCAGCGGGGACAGGACGGCAGGTGGGCAGGGCCTGGAGCGCACTGGGATGGAGGAGGCCTGTCCTGGTGTGTGGTCAGACCCAGGGACGCTCAGCACCACGGAGCAGTCGCTGGTGCACGGATCCGGTCACGGGGGACAGGGGCTGGAGGGAGTGTGGGAGGTCTCTGGCTCTAAAAAACTCGGCTCTAAAAAACAGCCTATTCATTTAAAAAATAGAACCTCTCCTGGTCGGTTCAGAACCTGAAAACCGTCAGCTAGATCACAGTCTCCACCAAGGGAACCAAATCAAAGAAAAAACCATCTATGTATCTGCAACAAGTAGGCCCAGGGAATGAATGAGTCGAACCTGCAGAACTCTCAAGCCTCCTAACACGGGTGGGGGCACCAGGTCTCAAGGGCAGGGCCAGGGGGGGCCCGGAGCAGCCAACCAGCCAGTGTGCCTCGTGCCACACCCCTCCCGACGGCACCATGGGCCCCGCGGCGCTGGTCTTCACACGGAGCCGGCCTCGCTTGCTCCTGTCCCTCTCTGTGCACGCAGCGCTCTGACCAAAGGAAAATCAGACAGTGCACACATTTATTCAGAAAAACGGTCTGCACTGTTACCTCCCCAGAGTGCTTGGCCCTGAATGAAAGCCTGGTACACAGGCCCGCTGCCGGAGGACAGGAAATGGAACCCTTTGCTCAATATATTTCCAGCTTTTATGAGGCGGTGTGGGTGGAAACGTGTCAGCTCCTGGCGGAGGCCAGCCTGAGAAGAGCCCCACCCCTGCCGAGCCAGACCAGCACCCAGGGCCCCGGGAAGGGGCACGCGGCCTGGCCAGGGGTCTCGCGGCCAAACAAAATTCTTTGTGACTTTCCTCTCAGCCTCCAAGAGTGGGGTGAAGGCCAGGGTGGGGAGCAGGCAACAGAACTGGGGTGTCAGGAGAGGATGGCTCACTCCCGTGCTGGCCCAGGCCACCCACCAGAGCACATCCCTGCCGGGCCCCAACCACACACTGCAGAAGCTGAGAATGGCCGTCCCCAGGCCTGCCTGGGCCCACTGTCGCACCTCCCCACTTGGTTTGTGTGCTCCCAAAAGCTGTGGCCCCTTCCTGGCCCCGACCTGTGACCGTGGCCTTATTAGGGTCAGGGTCTCTGTGGGCATGCTCAAGATGAGCTCATACTGATTACGCAGGCCTGACCCAATGACCAGTGCCCCTCCAAGAAGGGGGAGACCTGGACACAGGTGCAGCGCAGCCCCACGGAGGCGGAGGTGGAGACTGCCCGGCAGCACAAGCCAAGGGACACCAGAGGCTGAGGAACCCTGGGCTGGCTCTCCCCTCCCAGGCGGCAGAAGACGCGTGGCCCAGCCGACACCTCAATCCCAGCCTCTGGGCTTGGCGAGTGAGAGGAGGCCCCGCTCACCCTTTGTGACCACAGCCCCAGGACGCTGACCACAGCGCACCTGCCGGCGTGGAGGCCGGGGTAGGCCTGGATGATGGGGTCCCAGGTGGATCTCAGAGAAACTCAGCACAAGCCTTCGTGGGCAGGACAGGGCAGGGCCTCCTGAAACCAGATTGAAAGGACTTGAAGCAACAGCAGGAGAGGCCACTGGCAGGCACGACCCTCCTCACCGACACCCTGGGCTGGCCGTGTCCACCCAGCCCCCCCCACAGCCCACCCCACAGCCCCTGGTGCCCCCAGGAGCTCTCCGCACTGAACAGGGATCGTGACAACCAGAACCCAGCCCCACTGACACCTCCATTCTGGACAGGACACACAGGGTCACAGGCCACCCGGTGACACCCCAGCCAATGACAGATTGCACATATGCCAGTTGTCCCATAGGATGACATTGGCTAGTGACACATGCCATCTTGGTTGGTGCAAGAACACTCTGCAGAGTCAGCACAGTGACAGAGTCACCTGAGGACAGTTTCTCAGAACACACCCTGGAACCACGTGTAGCTGTGTGGCAAGTCTAGATGGGCACACGTGTGCACTTCCTTACACACGCGGCAGATGCAAACCCAGAGGGACGGAGACGTGTGTGCGTGTGCGTGTGCGTGCGTGTGCGTGTGTGTGTGTGTGCGTGTGCGTATGTGCATACCCGTCAGGATCTCACCCCCCAAGGAAAAGCCACGAATCCTAATTTGTTTGGGGAAAGGCTCCCCGGGGAGGGCTCCTGGTGATCTTAGGAACAGATGACCAACCGGCGTTCAGGAGCACCCTGGGCAGAGAGGCACCAAGTGTGACATGTTCCTGGCAAAGTGTCAGCTATACATCTTGGAATTATTTTTTAATTAATTTTAATAATGAAAGAATAAGCTATTGAGTCATTAAATTCCCTGCCTCTAAGCATTTTCACTTAAATGGATCCATTTATTTCATAACTGACTCAATAGAAATTCATAGGCCAAAAATATGAGACCTGAGCTGGTAACCGGCCTCCGACCACAAACCTGGCTGCCGAGGACTGAGCCAGGCCGGCTCTACTCCCCCTGTGGTCCTGGGCGGCTCTGGGCCCCTCCCTCGTTCACAGCTAACAGCCCGTGGGTTTTGCTGGTGGGACTGGCCACAGCGCCCGCGGCGAAGCCCGCCAGCCCCGGGATGAGGTCAGCGCTCGCCGCCACCCACCTGCAAGAGCGGGAGCTGGAGGCCGGTTCCCTCTGCTGTGCCTTCCTCCTGGACATGCTGGGCACAGGAGAGCACCGCCCACAGACAGAGCGGGACTCCTGGACGGTTGTGCAAGGCCCCAGGGGGGAGCCGGCAGCGGCTTCTGCTTCCCTGTCCCCGCAGTCCACAGTCTTTGACCAAATGGTGAATTCTGCGGGCCTTTTCCCTCCGGCAAAGCCTGGTTTTGAGTTGTGCAGTGGCCACCTTTATCGGGCACTGCCCACACACCCAGTGCTCAGCAGCCTCACAGCCCGGAGCCTTCCAGGGCCCCAGGGGCCGGTGGCGTTACTCCCCACAGGCAGAGTGGGGAGCGAGGCTGGGACGCAGGACTGCGCACCATGTCCTGCCCTCCCAGACCAGCTGCATCTGCTGAGAAAAAGCAGCAATGGACCAGGGGTGAGCACGGCCAGTGTCCAGCAGGAATTGGTGCTGTGGGCCTGCTGCTCCGCACCAGCCCTCAACGCCAGGGCCCAGAGTCGGGACCCCTGTTGGCAGCCAGAGATGGCGGGAATCCTGGTGCCACCTGACAAGCTGCTGGTCACGTGCCCTCGGTTCTGTCCTCCTTTCCCTACCTCCAGGAGCTGTGGGGAGGAGCTGAAGGAAGGCTCACGGCGCCTGCAGTTCAGAGAAGCCGCCTCACGCCCCACACGGCGCAGCCTGGGTCTACCTCCAGCTTCCGGGGCCACCGGGGCTGAGCTCCACGGGGGTCAGCACTCACCCTTCACAGAGGACCCTCAGTGCGGGCTCCTAGGGTCCGGTCCACCCCTCAACTCAACTGCTGCAATTTGAGGACAGGTGCCTGTGGGTGGGCACAGAGGAAGCCCCCTGTGGCTGTGCTCTGCACCTGACACAGCCGGGCCAGGGGCCTGACCCTAGCAGGGCCTCCATGAAAGGAAAGGACGGGGCAGTGGGTAGCGAAGCAGCCAAGGGCACCGTGACCTCCGGGCAAGGCTGCCTGCCAGGAGCCGCAGAGCGCGGCTGAAAACGGGGGGCGGCTGCGAAGAGCCGGGGCTCAGGGCGGGAGTGGGTGGCGCTCACCCGGAAGCCCTCCTGGAGAGACTCCCTCTCTCCACGTCGTCCCACAGACCCCGATGCAGTCCCAGGTCTGCTCGCGCCTGGCACCACACAGGAGCAGTGGAGGTGCTGAGCCTGGCCATCGGGCAGTGGGGGAGGACAGGGCCTCCGTACGGCTCCCTCACGGCTAAGGACGTCCTCTGCCCACTTACACCTGGGTGCAGATTGGGTCAAACCCAGCACGCTCCTTCCAGACTCAGGGCCTTTGCACATGCTGTCCCTCACCAGCTGCTGCTTCTCCTGGCCAACACCTTCACCTGGCCAGCTGCTTCCCTCCACAGGTGCACAAGCGTCCCAAGGACACATTCTGTCCCCAGACACCAACCCCACACTCCTGCGACCGAGGAGACCCCTTGCAAACCCCCACCTGCCTGCACCTCCCCCTGTGGTCTGGCCGTGTGTGGCTCCCCACAGATGCCAAGACCTGTATGCCCAGGGCCCTTGGCGGTCGCATTTCCCAGGGTTTCCTCAGTTCTGACACAAATATTTGTGGAATAAATTACTAGAAAGAAAACAAAATTTGCAAGTAGACGTCTCCATTCCAGAAAGGGCGTGAGACTGGGCGTCATGGCAACATTAGAATAAGAAACGGGCTCCAACCACATTTCTCTTTTCACGAATTCTCCCACTTTCTTGCTTTCTGAATTTATAGACTGAGGTAAAGTGAGCTCACATAAAGGACGAGGCTCATTTTTTTTAAGTTTTTCGGTGACTGATGTATTTAATTAACATAAAAATATAGGTACATTATACGTTTTATAAAACTACTAATCCACATGTGCGCAAATTTGCCTCTAAGGACAACTTCCTATTTTACGATATGCTTTCTATATTTCCCCATTGTTCCAAAGTAATATTTTCTGCTATTAAAATATATAATAAAGTTCTCGAGGAAGGAAAAAAAAAAACCAGGTCACTCTAGGCAAGTACGAGAGATGAGAATTCCTGCAGCCACCTTCCCCTCTGTCTTCAAGTAGGGAAAGTCTGAAATTAATTTTACCTCCTTGATTAAAAAAATACCCTGCAACCGTCACAGACAGGCTTTAAATCTAACTGTACCTGTGGCACCCCTCAGTTCTCTGCTCAAGACCAAGGTGCCCGGCCACGCAGCCCTGTGAGGACACAGTGGCCCACAGCCCCGAGCCGGCCGGCTGGAGCAGGGGCCTGGCTCAAAGCTGTGCCCACCGCTCAGGTGGCACGACCCCCTGGCAGCCGCCCCCCACCACATGACCGGACGCACGTGCTCCACACCAACCACCAGAGGGCACCCCAGCACCCAGCTGGCTGGGCAGGGTGGGGCGGAGGCCAGGAGGACAATCCTGTGTCCCTCTAGTCTCCCTGACGGGGAGCCCGGAATGTCTGAGAAGGGGACAGGAAAGCCATCGCATCCTGGGAACCACGGAAGCTCTGGGGCCTGCAGACCATAAAGCAGGAGCAGGGGACGGGCCAAGGGCAGGCAGCCTGGGACTGAAGGGCTTCGTCTTCTGTGCCCTGCACGTGTGACCCTGGGCTGGCCATTCAACTGAGCCTGGCTTCCTCGCCATAAACAAAGGGAAAGGTGCGTCCACCGACCTGTGGGGCTCAGGAGAGAAAGGGAGGGAGACTCAGCCCGGGGGACGGCACTGCCGCTGGCAAGAGCACTTCCAAACGGGCCTGTTCCCCAGGGTGTCTGCTGGCCTCCCCTCCAAGTCCCTCAGCTCCTGCAGGCCAGGAGCACCACGGCACCTTGGTTGGTGAGGACTGATGGGAGGGGACACCAAGTTACAACAAGCACTGGCCCGCTCTGTGGGGACAGAAAACTAAGACCAATGGGCAGAGGCACCTTGGAGCCACCCAAGCTCCGCCCGGCGGGAGGGAGAGCCAAGGAGAGACAGGCTGCAGGAGAGGGGCTGCCAGGAGTGAGGGGAGCTGGGAGGGGTACAGGAGGAAGGGGCCGCAGAGGAAGGCCCACCGCGAGCAGGTCTGGGTGGTGCAGAGCTCAGGAGGGACAGGAAGAGCCTCCGCATTTGGAAGTCATTGTGCAAACATCTGCACCTCTCAGAAGAGCAGGCAGCAGTGTCCAGTTCCACTTCTCCACCTTCCGTTTGCAGAGCCCATCAGCCTCTGGACCCAGCTGCCCAGGAGGGGCTTTCAGCAGCAGCTTCACCAAGCTGCAGGAAACATCTTGACCTGGCTGGGAGAGGGGGCTGCTCCACTGGGCTCCCCCCTCGTGCTGCCCTGGCTGGCCCCAGAGCTAGAATGCAAGGATGGTTTGTCCACTGGCCCTGGAATGGAACCAGCTGGAGTCAGCTCACATGGGCTCCAGCAGAAGCCGCGCTGTGATGGACAAGGCCGAGAACCTGCCGCTGGCCTGGGGCCTGGAGGCCAGGCTGCACTGAGAGCCCTGAGCCTTCCAGGAGGAGGGGCCAAGCTGACCAGCCTCTGTGGCAGGGCTCCGTGGCACCCAGAGGCTCTGTCTGGAGCAGGAGGAAGCAGCTGCTCTTGCAGAAAGAGCCCTCCGTCCTGCACTTCCAGCAGGAACTTTCTGCCCCACACCCCTGCGGAGCTATGAGGTCAGGGCAGCATTCACCTGGCCCTCAGCTTAGAGGGACCCTGAGGAAGACCCTGCCCAAGGCAAGCTAACGAAACCTGGCCCCTTCCCGCTGCGCTCTGCTCTGCTCTCTGAGGCCTCCACACTGAGCACCACCTTCAAAGGAGACGATGCCGGCCAGAGAGTGTCCCAGTGGGCACTGCCCTGAAGCACGCGGCACCCCCTCCTGCAGATGCCTGGCCTTCCTCCTCCCCAGCTCCACAAGAACCTCCCCCTCCCCTGCTCCCCTCACGCCACAGCCCCTCTGCTCTCTCAGCACGATTATTCCGGCTTTGACTCGTCCGCAGCGGGCTGCCAGCTCAAGACCCTGAGCACCTCCATCTAAATAAACCAGCAGCCTTGCGCACTGCAGAGGACGGGCCGAGAGAGTGAATGCACTGACGGGCCGACCAAAACGGGCGAAGCAAACCGTTCAGAGTGGTCTGAGTCCCTCCTGCTTAACAAGGAGCGCAGGAGTCAGACACCAACTCCAGAGCAGTGGCCGGCTTTGGAATCCTCGGTCCTCTACTGTGTGATCATAGGCAAGTCCCTTCACACCTCTGTGCGCAACGATGCCACCTCACAGAGAGGGAGCAGCCGTGTAGAGCAGAGTCAGACACGCAGGAGGACAGGACAGCAAGTGGCGTCTGTTCTGACTGTGTCCTTACAGGAAGCAGACAGCAAAGCCTGCTCGAGAACTCTGCAGCACAGCCCCAGCCTCCGGAGCTCGTGGCCTGAGAACAGAAGGCAAGGAGTTAACCCTCTGGCCCCAGGAAAAGGGATTAGCAGCTTGTGTCTGTTCAGTTACTCAGCTCCCTGCGTCTCTGGAGAAAACTATCTTGAAAGATTAGATTATGTGGCGTGAACCACGGGGCCACAGTGCAGAGGAGGGGGCTCTGTCACCGCCCAGCTGGGCTGAGGCCCGGAGGATGATTTCCCGTAGGTGGTCCGGGCAGATTTCCTGGAGGCCAGGGGACAGGCAGACAGCCTTTCGGATCCCCCAGGATCACAGTGTGAAAGCACTTTGTAAACCTTAAATTAAAAAAACCGAAAGGCCGTGTCCATTCTGCAGACTCAGGCCTGCCTGATTTCTAAAACAGCAGCCCACTGAGCGCTCTCGGAGGAGACGGACCTCCCCGCACCGTTGAAAAGTGTTCGCCATCAAGGAAAATGACCCGGTGGAGAGACAAGCGCCCGAGGAGGTGTTCCGGGCCCTTCCTCCTCTGGACCATCTCCTGTCCGCAGGTGCAGGGCTCTGGGACACGGGAGAAGGGACCGGCCCACACTGCGCTCCCTCAGCCCTCCAAGGCCTGCTCGGGGGCCTGGGCAGGAAAACCACCTGCTCCAAGTTCAAAATCAGCCACTGGAACTGGGCAGACGGGAACGCGCCTCCTGCCCGAGGGCACAGGCTGCCGTCAGGTGCAGGGAGCCCAGGGACACCCGTGTGGGCAAATACAGGACCAAGCATGTGGCCGGTCAGGATGGCCAATCCACGGGTGAAGCCCCCCTCAGCCGGCCTTCGGGGCTTTCCTCTGCCCCTTCAGAGCCATCTGGCCCTGGGCAGCCTCATGGCCTCTCTGGCCTCAGTGTCCTCGCCTACAAAGTGGCAGCACTGCCCCTACCTGCCCCCAGTCTGCCATGAGGGTCCACAGGACCTGGCCCTGGAGGTCGGTTTCCTGTAAACTGTGACTGCGCTCCAAGACAAGCCCTATTGCTGCTGCCCGCCCAGAAGAGGGGTTCTCTCTTCCTCTTGGGGTGCAGCCATTCCTTCACAGGCCCCTGGGTCGCCCAGCGCACCACCCACCTCTCACCGACTGCTGGAGAGGGTAAGACTTCGTAGGGAGGTCCGCCCTGCTCTGGGCCTGGCTGGACTCCACCCCACCTTGGTCAGGTGTCTCATGGGGTTTTAGGAAACACCGTCTGGACCCAGTTTTGAGGTGCAGGCTAGAGGCCACTGGTTCCCCTTCCCAGGCCTCTGGCCTCGCTTCCCTCTCAGGCTTCCATGCTCTGCGCCCCGTGCATCTGCCCCCCGTCTCCCCAGGGCCAGGTACCAGACAACCAGGGGCAGCCCCGGGCCCTGGAGCTAGGTAGTCCGTCCAGTTAGCCCACCCACGGGGGCTGGCAAGCCCACCCCTCGCCACACCTGCCGCCCTACATCTCCAGCTACGGCCACCCTGTCCCCAGTGCAGCCCCTATGTGGCCCGCTGGAAACTTGTGTCACCGGCAGCCTCTGTCCTGCTCCCTCTCAGTTCACGCTGTGTCTCCGGCAGCACCCAGGAGCCCCAGGGATGGACAGGACCCCTGCTGATCCATCGCTTACACTGTCCAGTGAAATTCACTGCTACCTCCGGACACGGAGGAGCAGGGGCAGACGGGCAAGCGAGGACCTGAGGGACAGGGACAGGGTGGCTGTAGCTGGAGATGTAGGGGATGCTGTGTTCAGTGGGAGGAAAGCCAGGTCCTGGCGCCTTGTGCCCGGGCCGTGAGCTCCTCGGTGCTGGGCCCGATTCTGTTCCCCAGGGATCCGCGGCTCCGGCACCACACCTGGCACATGCACCTCTACGCAGGTGTTGCGATGTTGGCTGACCAAGAAGGCGTGTGCGCGGCAACTCCATGGCCGGGCTGCCACGGGGGCCGTCTGGCTCTCCACACCCGAGCGGGAGGGCCATTGCCTGCAGAGGGAGGGCACCTGGGGGCCGAGTGGTCTCTGCGAGGTTTGCCTGATCTATAGGAATCTGCAAGGTAACAAAGATCGCTCCCCAAAAAGGAGACTCTGCCTCAACCCCTCTGCCGAATCTCAGGAGCTCGGGACGCATTACAAGAACCACTGGTGACCCGTAATTGCAAAAGCCCAAGGACAACGTGGCCCATGCCGCCCTCTCACCCACCAGGAGCAGGGGACCCATGAAACAGAAGAAAGTGGATTATTGTGGATTCTGGTAACAAACCCATGGCTGACGGGAAGGGGCTGGTGAAGGAGGGCCGAAGCCCCCAGTCAGAGCCCCGCCAGCGCCTCTGGGTGGTCACTCGCTGAGATGGTTTGGGTTAGTCATTAAAAGCCCACGTGTACAGTTAAGGACAGTCTGGTGTGGAGCCCCTGCAAGGACAAGGACAGGTGGCCCGTTCTCTTCTCGTTCTTTCGAAGCCTGGCTGCCTCTCTTCCCGGGCTGGCCGCAGGTCTGTAAGCGCTGACGTAGGCTCTCCTCTCTCCCCCCACACGCACCTCACACCAAGGAACTCCAAAAACAAGTTGATGCCACTCGAGGCCGGGAGGAAATCCCCGACGCCAGCCGCCTTTGAAGCCGGTCCCTGTTTGTTTGTTTTAAAGCTCTGACGGCTCTTCCCTGAGCAGCGGGTGAGCCCGTCTCCTGGGCTCTCCATGGGCTTTGGGTCCAGCTGAGCGGATGCCTCCTCAGCACCAGCACCCAGTGAGCCAGGCTGGAGACCCGCCCCCGCCCCGCCACCTCCACCTCAGAAGGTGGCACCTGCGAGCCCACACAGCCTGGGACTCCTGTTCAGGACCCAGTTCTCCCCGGAGGCCCTCTGGGTGCAGGGACTCCTCCTGTGGGGACCTGCTCCGTTGTCTTGCCCCGGCAGGAACAGGAGCTGGAAAAGCACCCGCTGTCATCTTAGAAGCTTCTCCATCACCCCATCCCACACTCGGCCACCCAGGACACCTGTCCCAGGTGTACCTGATCCTTATCCACCTCCCTCTCCAACGCACCCCCTTGCTGGGGTTCTGTCTTGGCCGCATCTGCTGCCAGCTTCGGAGAGATCCGGAAGGCTGTCGGGGGCGGGGATGAGAGTGGCTCTGTGGGGACCCCAAGGAGACGCGGAATTCCACGGAAGGCTGGGACGCTCACTCCCGGCAGGCACGGGCCACCAGTGAGGAGGGGTCCGTGGCTCTGGAACATCAGCTGTCTGCTGGGGACGGCTGTGGCCGCCACATGCTCCGGGAACCACGCTGCACCCTGCGGCCTCGGCCCTGAGGGCTCCGGTGGCCTTTCCATCAGCCAGAGGAAGCTGCTGAGGGCTGTGAAGGTGCCCTGCCGGGCGGACCTGGCGCTGGCTGCCCCACCCGCCTTCACTCCAGCCACGAGCTGACCTTCTGCCACGGTCTTGTTTCTGCCACTCACCCGCAAAGAGTCCCGTGAAATCAGTGTTCTTTTTGTTATTATTATGGTGGTGAAATACAAAATTTGCCATTTTAACTACTTTCAAAGTTTTCCCTTGGGTGGCATTTAGCACATCCCAAGTGGCACAAGCACCATCCGTTCTAGGATTTTCATCCCCACGAAGGGAGCCCCATCCCCTCCAGCAGCCACCCCGTGTCCCCATTCCCCCAGCCCCTGGCAACAGAGGCTGCTGGGTCTCAGGACTCACCTAACCAGCACCTCCACAGACGCAAGTGTGCAGTCAGCGGCCTCCTGAGGATGCAGTACGGGGATCCTGACCAGCGTGGCCCCTGGGGGGTGGCCTCCCTCTTTCAATAGAGGTCTCCCCCAGGCTCACCATGGCCCTTTGCCAAAGGCCGCAGAGTGGACCCCAACAGCATCTCAGTTCTCTCTCTTCCCCTTCAATCGCTGAACATAATGAGCATTTATTCAGCACCTGCTGTGTACCAGGTGCTGGACACAACTGCGAGAGATAAATAAGGCACAGTCTCTGCCTTCCAAAAACACAGCACCAGGGGAGACTTGGGTGGGGCTCCATCTCTTTGAGCCTCTAGCCCATCTGTGCCATGGGGCTACCCTTGACCTTTACGTGGGGCAAAGCGCAAGGCCAGGGCCAGGGTAAAGCAGGAGAGGTGCCCCAGCGAAGTGGAGGCAGAGGCTCCCTCGCAGGTCATGCAGTGCAGGGCCAGCACCCAAGAGCAGGCCTCACCTTAAACCGTGTGTCTGGGCGCCTGGCTGCCCTCGCCTGGCCGGGCCTGGGGGTGTGCCACACAGAGAGTGCAGGTCAGCACAGGGCACTGCCAGCGCGTGCGACTTCCCAGACAGGCAGAGAGGTCAGGGCCACAGAGCCTGGGAGTGGCAGAGCTGGAGCTCACGTGCAGCTGCAGGCAGCTCAGAGCAGCTACTCGTCCTCGTCCCCGTCCTCGTCCCCATCCTCAGGGATGAAGGCACACACCCTCAGTGGCCTCCCAGAGTGGGGCATGGCTGGGGTTCACCACCCTGCACCTGTCCCTCCCACAGAGCCCCGACCCACACAGCTGTCGGGTTGTAGCAGGTGCCCACCCTGCTCAGGGGTCAGTGCCACTCGGGGCTGATGTGCCAGGAAGTCATCAAAGGCACCGGAGGAGCTGGGCACCCCCCTCTCGCCCAGGGGGCCACACCGTGGCACGTCACCTGCTCGCCCTGTCGGGGAAAGTTACTCGGGAGACCCTCGGATGCAGAGGTAAAGGGTGATTGACGTGTGTGACAGCAGATGTCCTGAGAAGATCCAGCGTGACAGTCTCGGTTCCTTGGTACTTGCCTGGCCAGATAGCTGGGAAGGTCAGGAGCTCACTTCTGCTGAAGGCTGGGAGAGGGGTGGGCTGTGGGGCGTGGGCGCCTCAGGCTCTGCCCCGGCGGCGGCCGGGGAAGGCGTCTGGGATTAAATATTGTCATCAGGGTGGCCACTGTTCAAGGCCAGGCAGTTCTGTGAGCAGGACAACCTGCCACCCCAATTTTACATTCCGGCCCCTTTACAAAAGCCCCCTGTGAGGCCCTTGGAGACCCCTGGCCCGGGGGGCCGTGGGCAGGGCTGCAGGTTTCCTTCCACTTTCCCGACTTCCCAGGGTCCACTGTGGAAACTAGGGGCTTGGCCAGGCCTGCCCCTCCCAGCCCTGGTGGAGTGGTCACCGTCAGGGACAGTCAGATTGTGCCCTTGCCCAAGGTGGTTCCATCTCAGGGCCCTTCCTGTCCCCAGATGGGAACAGCAGCCGACAGCCCGATGCCATCGCCTGGCCATCCCGGGTGCCGCGCCTCCACAGGAAATCCCCCGGCCATGCTGACACTGGCCTCTGGACAGATGGACAGATGCTAGGGGCCAGAGACCCAGCTCCAGAGGGGTCCGTGTTCCTGCGCTCGTGGGGGCCAGGGAAGGCGCCGGGGGCACAGGGCCGCCCTGCTCGCCGACTCTGAGAAGCAAGGACGACCCTGAGTCGGAGCCCTGGCCGCTGCGGGTGCAGCAGCATCACCGGGTGGGGCCTCCAGGCAGAGCCCAGCTGGGGCTCAGCAGAGAGGAGGTGCAGGAAGGGCCTGGCCCCGACCTCCTGCAAGGAAGGAGCGCCCCAGGCCCCCGCCCAGGTGGCCAACAGCACACAAGCCGGCGGCAGAGGGGACCCAGGCAGGAATGGAGGCAGAGAGGAGCGATGGGCCCAGCCTCCGGGGCTGGGTGGCTCCGTTCTCCTGGGAGTGGGACCAGGGTCGTGGGGGTCGACGAGGCAGCACTCCGCCTGGACCCCCAGCCCTGCCTATTATTTTATTTTGAGGTGGAATCTCATTAAGTCACCCAGGCCGGCCTGGGACTTCTGACCTCCTGCCTCAGCCTCCGGAGCAGCTCCCCACAGGCGTGGCCCACCCCGGGCTCCCTTTTCCACAATCTCAGTCTGAGGCTCGGGGGGGTGCCCTGCCTGCGCCACCATGTTGGGGGGAAGATGAAGGCCCCGAGCGGTGGGACTCCATCCTTGCTGGGGGGCTTGCTTCAGCCTGGTTTGATGTCCTCCAGAGCCCCAGCCCAGGGCCACCACCCCACCTCAGTAAGACCCTCTCAATGGGCCCCTCCACACCACCCCTTGGGCCCAGCCAGGGGGCTCGTCTCACCCTTGCCTGGCCACTCCCTCTGCTCACAGGCCCTTCCCTGGAGAGGCCCTACAGTCCTCTGATGCCCAGCTCAAGGCACCTGCTCCAATGCTGACACCACAGTCCACTCAGCATGTCCCCAGGGGACCCTCCAGAAAGACTGTAGCCCCATTTCCCTCAGGTCTGTGAGGCAGGCTGGGTCCTGTGGAAGCACCACCAGTGCCCCCCGCATGACAGAGGGCACCCGCTGTTCTGCAACCCCCAGGCCACCCACAGCCACGGAGCAAGCATCGGCTGAGCCCCTGGACAGCTGTGGCACTGGACTCCCATCTCTGCCTCTCAGGTGAGGAAACTGAGGCTCAGAGTGGTCTATAACTTGCCTGGACACAGAGCACAGGGCACAGGGCACAGGGCAGGGCCTGGCGGGCAGGGCCAGTGCCCACGGTCCAGCCCACCCGCCTTCCTGCAGGTATCCTGGGGTATCTAAATGAAATTCTCTTCTGGCCTCAAAACTCAGTGCAAAACCTGGGTGGAGACCAGGATGATTCCCCCCACCCCCTCAGTGACTGGTCAGGGACACCGTAGCCCCTGGATCTTGAAGCCGCATTCGGAGACAAACCCGGCTTCCCGGCACCGGCACCTCAGGGCCATAAAGTGTGGGACGGCTCCACCTGCTGGCCAGAAGGTGGGACAGGGTGTCCAGCGTGGCCAGCAGACCCACCTCGTGGCCTCCTGGGCTGCTGGGCCTCTAGGTTCCCATGAAGGCTGGCGCAAACAGAGGACACGAGACGTGGGGAAAGGGGGTGGGCTGGCCTCCTGGGCCTGCTTAGCTGCCATGGGCATCCAGCCGCTCAGGGCCTCTGAGGTTTCCAAAGGGAGACAGCCAACTGGCCCACAGAACAGAGGCTGCGGGGCCACCCGGCAGCTGGGGGGACAGCACTGCAGAGAAGACCCTGGCAGGGGACTCCCAGGAGGGGACCCCTGGCTGAGGGACCCCACCATGAGGAGGTTGGGGGCCCCCGGGGAAAAAATGGGAGGCTCAGGAGGGGCGGACACTCAGCACCTGTGCAGGACCAGGCATGGACCAGGGAGTTTGTCACCGAGCAAAAGGAGCAGGGCCCATCCCTGTCCACAGCAGGCCCGCGGGCGCTGGAACGTGAGCCGTGTGCACGTGGGGACACGGCCTGAGCAGCAGGCAGGGGCCTGCCCAGCGCCCGCCCCGGGACACCGAGGAAAGGGGCAGACGAACATGACAACGTGACACATGGCTTATGAAGTCACGTTGACATTCCCTGGTAACCCCCCAGAGCTCCTGACAGACGCTGCGAGAGGATGAGCGGCCCCCGGGACAGGCCACTGGAAACTTTCTCTCATTCTTCCCTGGCTTTTCGTGCGGTAAGTATGGGTCCAGCCCCGGGGCCGTGCCAGGCCCTGCAACAGCCCTCGCTCTGTCTGACGGGGCTTCACTCTCACGCCCGCGAGGCAGGAGTCAGAGTCTGCGTGTGGAGGTATGAGAGTCTGTCCCAGAGAAGCTAACCCACTTACCGCAGCTCACAGAGCTTCTCACAGCAGAGCCACAATTCAGGCAAAGGTTCCACCCCAAAGCCCGGGAAGTAAGTGCCCTTCACCGGGAAGGTGGTCATGGGCCCCTCACAGGCAGGCCTCCAGCAGGTTCAGGGGACCCCCGTGGGCAGGCAGGGCGAGCAGGGTGAAGAAGCTCACACGAGGGCACCAACGCCTGCTCCCAGCGGGGCTCCGCTGCCTGTCTCCTCGCCCTGCCTGGCCGAGGTGGGGGACATGCTTCCCCTGCACACGTCACCACGCTCATCCTGAGGACGAGTGGCTCTTCCCAGCCACCGCAGCGCCCTGGAGATCAGGCCTCGGCTCGGATTCCTGTAGCCTCCTGATCTGAGACCTCCCTGGGATTTCACCAACTGCCACAAAAAGCCCTTTAGACCAAAAGCCCTGACCCACACGTTGCCTGCAGCTGTACCCTGTGGCTCTCCGTGGGAAGGTCTCTCCGTCTTCCGGGCCCTTCTCAGGCAGTTACTTTAACGCCCTTGGCTTGGGCGCGCCGGCAATGGCCTCGTGACAAGACTCAGCCTGGCTGACGGGGCAGGACCTCCGGAGGGGGGGGGGGCTGTGTCCTCTGGGCAAGGCGTCAGGAGGCCTGCAGGTGCGTGTCCACTACCGGGGGGCCTCTGGCCCTCCCCCGGAACACTGCACTTTCCCTACCTGACACCTTGCGTGCGTGTCCTGTGACTCGTGACGTTCCACCCGCTGGCTTCGGGACCCGCGGGCACTCCTGCCTAGAGCAGTCTCTGCCAAGTGCTGGGTCTGTCAGGCTCTTGAACGTCACCTCCTGGTGGCTCAGGAACCCTTCCTTGGGACAGATGGCCACGCAGGACGGGACGTCACGACGGCACGGAGCAGGAGTACAGCCAGATCCCTACCTCACACCACCGCGAAAACCACAGGAGACCAGACCCACAAGGCGGGACTAGAACCTCCATCTCCTGCTGCTTAGCGATGAAGCTCCACCACCCGGAGGTTTCCGCGGGCTCTTGGGGGGGCACCAAAAGCAGCAGAGACGTCAGACTTGGTCAAACTTAAAAAGCTTCAAAGACACGACCCAAAGTGAACAGAGACGGGGGATATTCACAAGTCAGGCGTCTGGAGGATCCACGGGGGACTCCAACGGCTCCAGGGCTGAAGAACACGCAGGCCGGGCTGTGGCTCTGTGGGACAGCACTTGCCCAGCATGTTCGAGACCCCGGCTTCCGTCCCCAGCCCCACAAAAAAGAAAACCAGAACCAGTGCCCAAAATAAACGCTGGAGGAGGACCTGAAAAGGGATTCTGCCAAGAGCCGACGGACACACGTCAAGACTTCACAAGACCGGCCATCAGGAGCGGGCCCAGCGAGCTCCACCTGCTGTCCCGCAGTGCAGGGCTGGGGGGACACGGCGCCCTGGAGCCCCACACGCTGCGGCAGGAGAGAAGGCGCCGTTCCCTGGGAAGGGGGGTCACCCAGCCGTCCACTACCCTCACCCTGGGCAGATAATACTCACAAGGACCCCAAAGTGCAGACAACCCAGGTTCCCATCCACCCAGCGCACGAGTTGAACTGTGTCTGTCCTCATGAGGGTGACACACGCCACCACACGGGTGAGCCAGGAACACGAGATGTGAGTGACTGCAGCAAGACACGATGCAGTGCTGCAGGTGCGTCCAGAGACGCAGGGAGGCCGGGCGCGGCTGCAGGAGGTGCTGGCCAGGCAGCGGGAGGCGGCTCCTCTCAGGCTGTGCTGCGGGTCAGAGGACTAGAGCCTGCTGAACTGCCCACTGTGACAGGCGATGTGTGTGACATCAGGTCTCAAAGAGCGCACAGTCACGCGCGAGCCTGGCAGACGGGGCATCCGGGATGGAGCAGAGGGCGGGCGGTGGCTCTTCCAGTAGGGCCCAGGGGCCATCTCTGAGGACTAGACAGGCCAGGAGGGCTGCTCTTGCCTCCAGGGACAAGGCCCCAGGGCTCCGGGGACTAGGGACGGGCATTTCCAGACATGCCCTGCACTTTTTTCTTTTTCTTTTTGAATATTTTTTCTTAGCTGTTGATCTTTATTTTACTTATTTATATGCGGTGCTGAGAGTCGAACCCAGTGCCTCACACATGCCTACCGCTACAGCACTACCGCTGAGCCCCAGCCACAGCCCCCCAAAAAGACCTTTTGTCCCTGCCAAGGGTGGCTCTTCTCTCGCTCTGTGATTTGGGGAGCGACAGGAGGTGGGCACAGTCTCGGGGACACAGAGCTTCCTCTCCGAGGCTCCCTTACCCTGCGGGCTCTCCCCGTACCTGTGCCCAGCTGTCCTTGCCCCCTTCGTCCCTGCCAGTGGTGCAGATCCCACGTGGGGTCTGCGTGAGGCTGCTCATCTGGGCTTCCGGAAGCCTCAGGGTGTCCACCTGAGGAACAAGGTAACAAAACCTGCGGCCACAGCAAGGAGTGGGACGTGGACTCTTCTTTGCGGGCCCAGCACAGGGCCCAAGCCCCTGCTCCCGGTCAGCGCAGGGCTCTGCCTCCTTGCGCCCACGAGACTATCGGAGGGGAGGAGCTGGGGGCAGGCCGGGCACTGCTGGCCAGTCCCTCCCTACCCTGAGTTTGCTCTCTAAAGTGGCCATCTGGAGAGGCGGCCTCTGGAATCTCGTGCTCAGCAGAGCTGGACTCCTACCCTCTCTCCAGGAGGGCCAGGGCAAAGACAGGAAGTGATGAGAAGCTAGTTTAGCCGAGTACGAAAGGAGGAGGTCAGAGGACGGTCAGCGCCAAGTGAGGTCCACAGCGTGGCGACTCCTCGTCCCTCCCATCTCCAGTGTCCTCGCCAAGGATCCCAGGGGCCGCAGCACCACCCATGTCCAGCGAGGTCGCAGGAGAGAGGGGGTGGGGTGGCACGTGAGAAAGAAGAAGGAGAAGTGGCCGCTCTGGCCTCACGCTCACCCGGGCCCCACCCATGTTATGGTCACTGCTCGCTTCGCAGACAGAGACCACGGCTCAGGGGGGGTTAAAGGAGCCATCTGTGGGCACATGGCCAGCAAGTGGGCAAGTGAAGTCTCTTTCCTGACCCGAAGTCAGCTCCTCCTGTTGGGTCCCAGGGAGCAAGTGGCCCGCCGTGCAATGACAGCTGCAGGAACCGCACGCTCCAGCTGACCCCGGGCAGCATGGAGCCCAAGGTCAGGGCACAGAGCGTCCCAGATAACAGATCTCAAGGACGGCACAAGTACAGCAGGGACCAGCTGGCTGTCAAGATGTCTCTGAGACTGGTTCCCACGGACACCATGCCATCCGAGGCCTCTGTCACCTCGGGTGCACCTTCGTGTGGCTGCCCCCAGTGCTGACCAGGAGGCTTCTCGCTCACCGTAGGGCAACAGGCGAGGGCGGTCACGCCAGCACATGCACGGGCTGGGCCCATAGGCCTTCCAGGCAGCCTGGGCGGTCACCTCAGATGGCCTCATCGATGATTTAAGGAGGAAGAAGGTGGGACTGCCCACGGGGCTCTCTGCGCCCACGGGGAGTGCAGAACAAGGGAGAAGCTGGACCGTGGAACACACTCTGGGTGTCCTGGAGTGAGTGGGGGAAAGAACCCGCGTTGAGGAAAGCCGACCGCGACGAGGGACCTCAATCTGGTCTTTTCACTCCTTCCAGAGATAGGAAGTCCCAGGCTCTGCTTCCTCCCACGAGAGCCCTTGAAACCTGTGTCCAGAAAGACCCCCAGAGACCCAGAGGAATCACAGGGACTCAGGTACCAAAGGGCAGGTCCAGGGGCCTGGGCTGCCCAGGTCACACGTCACTCCTGCATCGTGCCCCAGAGACACCACACCAAGTGACAGGGCAACGTGGAATCCAAACAGGTGAGCCACAGGTAGGACCTGGCACCGGGAAGGCTTGCCTTGGTGCTACACGAAGCACACGGACCTGACGGTCGGTGGGCTAGTGGTGGGTGGGGTGTCAGTGGTGGATGATGGACCAGTGGATAGGTGGTCGATGATGGGTGGATGGATAGGTAGATGATAGGTGCATGGATGGATACATGATGGGTAGGTGGATGGTAGGTGATGGGTAGGTGGATGGATAGATGATGGATGCATAGATGGATAGATGATGGGTGGATAGATAAATAGATGATGGGTAGATGGATGGATGAGTGGATGGATGGATATATGATGGATGGCTGAATAGGTGATGGGTAGGTGGATGGTAGGTGATGGGTAGGTGGATGGATAGACGATGGGTAAATGGATGGATAGACGATGGGTAGGTGGATGGACAGGTAGATAATAGGTGCATGGATGGATAGATGATGAGTAGTCCCCCATACACACACGTCATTAGAGTTCTCTGAAATCAACGTCACCCCATGCCATGCCCATGAAGAAGGCAGTAAACAACATGGAGGTGGAGCAGCTCGTCACCCAGGTGTTAAATGGCAGGAGGCAGCTCTGAGGACACCACCAGGGACAGAGGAGAGAGGCTGTGCACTGCGGCTACGATTTTTGTGTGTTGTTTGTTTTTTGGGGTTTGGGTTTGGGGTTTGGTTTGGTTTGGTTTGGGTACTGAGGATTGAACCCAGGGTGTTTGACCACTGAGCCACATCTCCAGCCCTTTTCATTTTTTATTTTGAGACAAGTTCTCACTAAGTTGCTGAGGCTGGCCTTGAACCTGAGATCCTCCTGCCTCAGCCTCCTGAGCAGCTGGGCTTATAGGCATGCCCCACTGTGCCCAGCCTGTGGCTACGTTTTTAAAGACCTTTGTCCTTTGATTTTTCAGATTCATAAACCTGTTTTTATACATAAAATGGTTTCTGGAGGGAGGAGGGAGGGGTGGGCATGGCTGGGACAGAGTGGCAGGTGGAGGCAGAGGCTGCTGAGGCACACAGGTGGGAGGCTCTGCCTCACCCTCGTCTCTCAGGGACCATCTGCCTAACCCTGGCCTGGTGCCCCCAGCCCCAAGCCCAGGCTGTTTAACATGGGGGTAAACTCAGGACTGAGCTCGGGCCAGGTTGGCTGAGGACCCCTCATTCCCCGGGGCCCAGGGGCCCATGGCTGGGACTCCCTCAGCTGTGGGTGTCTGAGAAGACAACTGTCTCGCTGCGTGGTGCTGAGACAGCCACCTGGGCCCGCAATGCCAGCACCTTCCTCTGCTCACGGGTCAGCCTAAGGCTTCCTGTTCTAGCATTAGAAGGTGCCCCAGTCAGGGCTGCCACTCTGGGAACGGAGAAGTGAAAAAGTGACATCCCAATCCCTCCAGGGGGTCCCCAGGAGCCCGAGTAGGACACCCACCAGAGACAACAGCGATCTCCAACTCCACAGGCGCCCAGCACAGCGAGAGTCACAGGTGGGCGGGTAGGTGAGCAGTGGGCGGCCAGCGGGCCGAGGCCCTGAGGCAGACCTGGCGACTGGCCCCGAGCTCCGGGCCAAGCTCAGGGCTGACTCCGTGTGAAGCCCACCCCTCTGCCACTCACCTGCAGGGGGTGTGGATAGAGTCTCCTGGGGAAGGAGGAGGTGGCTCCAGGAACAGGAGGCGGCCTGCGTGGGAGGCGGGAGGCCCAAGTTCAAGTCCTGCCCTGCCAGCCGCCTGCTGTGCAGCTTTGGCTACGACACCCATGGTGAGGGGGGACGGCGAGTCCCCCACCCTCCCAGATGCCAGGTCTCCAACACGGGTACCTGGGGGCACTCTGAAGGGCCAGGCAATAAGAGCCGTCAGAGGGGCCCCAAGGACGGGGTGCACCAGGCAAACCCAAGCTTCCGCCCTGCCCCAGAGGCCTGGCTGAGCCACCGGGCTCTGGCCCACCCCAGCCCTGGCATGAGAGCCCATCGCAGGGCACTCCCAGGTCGGTCCTAAAGACCTGGGAAGCTGCCCAGGAGCTGGGCAGGCACAGCCCGGGCTGGGCGGGCAAGGCAGGCCATCTGCAGGCCGCCAGTGGCCCCAGCCCTCACCTCGTCCCTCAGGCACGCCTGATCCCCCATGGCCACACGGGAGCCCAGCTCCTGGTGCCCCCTGGTCAACAGGCCACCCCCACAAAAAACAGCATGGTACTTCCCGGCACAGGGCTGGAGCTCTGGAATTCACTCACTCAATGAAGCCACCATTGTGTGCCGACTGTATACAAGCTCCTGCTGAGCAGCCAGTGGACTCAGTCCAGAGGAGGAGCTGGATGGTCTCAGCAGACCGAGGTCACTGTGGCACACCCAAGTCCAGGAGGGAGACACAGAAGTCCCCAGACCAGGACCAGGAACAAAATCCCTTTGCTTGGGGTGGGTGAAGTGGGGTCTTCTGCCACCAGAGTCTTGACGGGGCTCCTGGGAGTGGGATCGTATGTGGCCACGGCAGGGGCTTTAGGACCAGAAGGGGCTGTTTTGAATCCAGCTCCGTCACTTGGCTGCGTAACCACACTCCTCTCTCTAAGGCCACTTCCCCATCCTTAAAGCAAGATCCACACACAGACGGATAACCCTCTGCCCGGGGCCCACGTGGGACCTCCGCCATTCTGTCCTCTGCGGAGACAGAGCCCAGTGAACACCCGTGGGCATCACTGCCCGCACGGCAGGACGTGGCTGCTCACAGTGAGGGGAGGAATGTGCAGAGGGTCCTGGGAGAGGGAGGTGGGGAGGCCCAGGTAGCTCCTGACCTCTCAGAAGCACCACGGAGCCTGGACACCAAGAGGTCAGTCCAGGAGGATGCAGGGCTCCCCCCACTGGCCACTGGGTGTCCTCCACGCACCGCTGGCCCTGCCTGAGGCCTGGGACGAGGGTATAGTAGGTGGAGCTGGGCTCTGGGCCACACTCCTGCTTCATGACCTCTGTGACCTTGGGCAGGTTCCTGAACCCTCCCAAACCCTCATTCCCTCCACATCCAGGCCCCCGGTTCTCTCCCACACTGCCCAGAAGGCTCGGCCACCCCTGGCTGGTCCAGTACAGCCAGGCCAGCATACCCGAATCTCAGCTCTGCCAGTTCACAATGTGGGGGGGACCACTGCCCTCACCCCAAAGCAGGGATGAGGTTAGGAAGGACAGCATCCAGACCGGCATGTCCGCGGCACCCACCAGACTCATGGAGCATTCTAGAAAGCCACAAAGGCTTGGCGCAGGGCCTTGGTCCAACTGCTGGGGAGGGCAGCCCTGACCACCAAGCCTCGTCTGCACCATCACACACGCTGGCCTCTGGGCTCCTGGGGCTGTTTACACATAAACCTAAGAGGACAAACGCCCATTAAAATCCAGATCTCCAGTGGCCGTGTTTCAAGTGTCCAACAGGCACATGTGGCCGGTGGCTGTCTTGGGAAGCACAGGCGGATATTTCCACCATCAGAGTTAACTGGACAGGGCTGGGCTGCGCACCATTGCTCAGTAAATGGTGGGGGGCAGGGAGAAAGAGGGAGGGGTAAGGGAGTGGACGGGTGGACGGGTGGGGAGGTAGACACATGGGTGGACCAGGAGCAGGAAGGTGGGTTGGTGTGTAGGTACGTGGGGGGACAGGTAAAGTTAGTGAGTAGGTAAGTGGTGGGGGGCAGGTAGCAGGTAGGCGGGCAGGCAGGTGAGTGGGTGGGCAGGTGGACAGGTGAGTGGGTAGACAGGTGGGCAGATAGGTGCATGGGTGGGCAGGTAGGCAGGTAGATGAGCAGGTAGACACCTGGGTGGGCAGGTGGGCAGGGGGGCAGGTAACAGGTAGGCGGGCAGGCAGGTGAGTGGGAGGGCAGGTGGGCAAGTATGTGCATGGGTAAGTGGGCAGGTGGGTGTTCTTTGGGCTCCCTGAGGCCCAGTTACTACAGAAACGTGTTTCCCACCCCTGGACAGTCACACCACAGCCACTCCACAGAGACTTTGAGACTGTGCCCTCTCTGGCACCGCAGGCCGCACCCGACGACGCCCGCAGGCAGAGGGTGCAGAGACCAGGTGTGCTTCAGCACGGACCATGGCGAGTTCGTCACTGCATTGGACAGGACAGTGGTGCGGCCCCAGCGTCACATCCCTGGAGCACAGGGGACAGACCTAGAACAATGGGGCCAAATGCTCCCAGGGTCCTGGAGCAGAGCCGTGACCACAGGCCTGGACACCACCACGTCCCCCAGGTCTGCTGCTGATGACAGAGGGCAAGAGGGCCATACCCACAGCGTGCTATCACTCAGTCACCAAGAGGACTGGCATTGTGACCCACACTCCACCGTGGATGACCCTGGAATCAAGACACCGAGTGAAGGGGCCAGACCCAGCCACGGAGGGCCCGATGCCAGTCAGACGCAGGGTGCCCAGCAGGCAGGTCAGAGACAGAGAGCAGACTCCTGGTGCCCAGGGAGGACGAGTGCGCGGTCGGATGGTGACACAGTGAGACCACTTGGTCGCAGGCCTCGGGGGTGGAAGTTACAACACGTGGATTGTGGATCTCTAAAAAGCCAAGGCTGAGACCCACCTGAAGCAGGCCCTCCCCCAGTGGACGTGCTGTGCCTTGGCCAGGGGGACGCAGAACCGGCTCTCCTCCCAGGACAGCGGTGGAGAAGGAGCCCTCCTTACTGAGGGAGCCACGGTCATCACTGAAGAGGCCAGCCTAGAGTTTCTCAAATAACTTTTATTGGCTGTGTTCACACCAGAATCTCACCTGATTTCACACCAACTCACTAAAATAGAGTCACCTGACCAGTCCCGTGGACGGAATCTGGGTGTGAACTAGATGAACAGGAAGACAGTGGGGTCACAGGCCGCTCCCGATTGCGGAGGTGGCGGAGGCCGTGGCTGGTCTTCTGTGGGTGTGCTGACAGCAGTGGACAGTCCAACTTCAGATCCAAAAATAATGGCTGCAAAGAGAGGAACTGCCCAGCCTGAGACCGCAGCCTTGGTGCCCTCGTCCAGGCTCTCGGGCGTGGACAGCCCCACTGTGCTCAGGGACTCGGGAGGCGCAGCCGCAGAGGAGCAGTCCTGGCTGCACTGCCTTCCGGCTGCCGGGCAGGGCCAGTGGCTCAGCCTGAGCAGCCCGCGCCCGGGAGGGCCGAGGACCCAGCCGCAGGCTGCACAGGGAGGGGGAGTGCAGCTGCCACTCCCGTCCTGCTCCCCACTCCCTGCTGGGAAGGCTCTGAGCCCTCACGCTGCCCAGTGTCCACCACATGGGTAGCCCTGGCACCCCGAGCCTAGCTGGGCACGTGGCTAGAGGACCTCAGGCATCCCCCGCACCCAGCCAAACAAGGCCTGTTGTCAACATCCAGCTGATACAGGCCCTTGGGCCCTGAGAGCTGGGCCAGAAGCCAGCCAGGCCCTGCCGGAGACAGGTCACCACCACGACGGAGGCCGTTCTGGACAGAATGAGATGCAGGGCTGGGAGGTGGGCAGGAGTGGGCAGGACTCTGGGTACCAGAGCTGGGCGGGCGTTCCTGTGCCTGACTTCCCAGGACAAAGCACGCCACAGTGAGCACGGGCCCAGGCCACCCCAGCCCCACTGCTCACCGCATGGACATGACGACTCTCAGGAGGGCCTGCAGGAGGGTCGGGAACGGGGCCGGGGGGCCGACTGCCCTCCTCAGGGCCAGCAGCTCATCCTGCTCAATGGCCTGCAGCCGCTGCCACTTGGCCAGGGGGCGCCCGTTGCTGCAGATCCGCCAGCGGTTGTGCCGGGAGCGCACCTCCAGGGGGGTGTCTAGGGCAGGAGGGCTGGGCGTGAGCGGGCACCGGTCCCCAAGCCGCCACGGAGCAGGGTAGCCTCGCCGCGTGGCCTGCAGCCTCTGAGGTGCCCTGGGTCACCTCTGCCTGGGATCTGCTCCAAATCACTGTCCAGCAGGGAGGGGCCGGGCGGCCTCAGGACACCAGCAAATCAGAGCCCTGGGGACAGGCCTGCGGGGACCAGCAGGAGAGCTTGGGCTGCAGGATGCTTCCCCAGGGTCCCAGCGCCCGGAAACCCACGGCCCAGCGACGTCTTCCCAACAGTCCTCGCCCGTGACGAAGCCAAGAGCAGACCTGCCATGACCCCCGGCTGCGTCCTCCCGGGGGCCCACTCGCGGCCACGTCAGGGCCGCCTTCCGCACAGCACAGGAGCCTTTCTGGGAGCACCAGGGACCTCCGCGGCGTCCCCTCCTCAGTGCTCCGTTCCCTCCTGCCCTTTCCTCCCCATGGCCAGGGGCGTGGACTGTCCACACAGATGCCCTGGCGTGTAGCCGCCACCCGTGCGTGTAGCCGCCACCTGTGCGTGCCCAGGCAGCCCCTGGCGGTACGCGACTCCCGCCATCGTGGGGGGCTCCAGTGTTCACCCCACAGCAGCTCAAGCTTCCACCCTGACCCTTCAGGACCACGTGGCCTGCGCGTGGCCCCGCGATGCTATGGACAGGAAGCCCGCCATGTGAACACGGGAGCACCCCAGCCTGAGACACCGTAAAGGCACTCTCCTTGGGGACGTTCTGCCACAAAGGCATAGACCCAAGAAGCACAGAAGTCCCGGTTACAAGAAAAATACAGACTTTCTCTCCAAAGTGGACATCAGTTGACTTTGGGACCAAGGAAAGCACCCCCAACACTCAGACCTGTGCCGGACGCTGGAGGGGACGACAGTCCTGTGCTCGCAGGAGCGAGGAGACGTGTGCTCCTGTCCCGCCTCAGGGCCGCCGGCCTCCTGGCTTGGCCAGTTTTGAGGCTAGAATCATGCTCCGCACAACTGCCCGAGCCAGAAGACCACGCCTGCGGTGGAAACTGACACTGGCCTAACACGACAGTTTGTGCACATGGCTCCACAATTTGCTTTTTTTTCCTTTCTGTGCATTTCTGAGTTGCTGAGGCTGGCCTCCAACTTGTGCTCCTCCTGCCTCAGCCTCCTGAGTAGCTGGGATTACAGGTGTGCCACCGCGCCCACCTTGGTGGAGCCCTGTTTTGGGACTCTGCTGTGCATATTTTCCTGGGAGCAATGCCTTCGGCTCTCCCCAAAGCATCCCCAGGCAGTTCACCGGTCCCTTTCCCTGTTGCTCACAGCTCCCTCCCTGGGAGGCAGGTGCTGTGTTTCAGGTATACCCTTGTGGCCATTCTCCTCCTGAGCACTGCTGGTGGGCACTGCTGCTCACTCCGTATCACACTCGGGGGTCCCTGCTGAGGATGGGAGCGTGTGGAGAGTCTCCACGAGCCGTTTCTGAGCAGAGCTTGCTTGTAAGGAGGACAGATAACCCCAACTGCCCCACACAGAAGCCAGACAAAGTCTGCTCCTGAGCACTGCTTTTGCCAGTGGGGCAGTACCAGTGGCCAGTACCTGTGTTCGCATCATGAAGACGGCCCTTCCCAGGCGCTCCCCCCCCACCGTGCCTCTGGGAGTCCCCAGAGAGCCCCTCACCGTCCCAGAGCACCAGCCCTCCTGTCGGGGGACTCACTGCGCAGAGCCCGCACGATGCCCCAGGGAAGGACGCCGCACCAGCCGAGCTGGCCCGCCGCCCTCTGCAGGGAACGCCCTCAGGACAGGGCAGCCCGCTCTGCAAATGCAGCACAGAGAGGACAGCTTCTCCCAGGCACCAGGCCACTAGACCTGGACACCTACATAGGCTCCGTACGCACGTGTGAACACACTCTGTGCAGAGCCCACGACTGCGAGCACACGTGCCTGCCTGGCTGGTCACAGGGACGCGGTGAGCATAAGCCTGAGAACCGCCCTGAGCATCCAGCACACCGTGAAGGGAGAGTGAGCACATGGCGGGTCACAGGTAGGAATGTGGGCCACGCCAGGATCACGGCACACGCTCATGATCACACGCACGCACGCACACCACGCCTCGGGCTGAGGAGCCTGCCGCTGAAACACTGCAGACCCTGCCCAGCCCAGCAAGGCTGGGACACTGGGAAAGGGCCGCGGGTGGTGCTGACCCCTGGTGGGCAGGGAGGCACAGCAAGGTCCCCTGTTCCACAGACGTCTGGGGGAGCGCACCCTCCCCTCCCACCACGAGGCTCCTGGGACCCCCTTCCCAGGGAGGGGGAGGTGAGCCACCCGCTGGCCGAGTCACCTTGCAGGGCCTTGAGATTCCGCTGCTTCCTCACCACCTAAAAGACAGGAAGGGGTGAGTGCGTCAGCCCAGGGACCCCCAGAGGGGAGGCCAGAGCCCCCATGCTAGGGCCTGCAGGTCCTCTCTGGGGACAGCCAGCCGGTCCAGGCTGGACAACCAGCATGTGGAATGCAGGAGGAGGGAGGAGGAGACCTCTCACTACCCCAGGAGGAGCGAAGGCCCCTGGGGAGGAGGGCCTGCGTGGGGGTGTGGACAGTCAGGGCAAGAGGACAGGAAGCCGAGGGCTGCCCAGGGCCAGCCCTCCCGCGGCCTCTGAGGATGCTGGGGGTGGGAGAGGAGAGACAGGAGGGGTGAGGAGAGTACGGGGAGGTGGGAAGAGGAGGCAGCAAGCAGAGGGGGAGAG
>NW_026000222.1:1941267-1954657 GCF_001458135.2 Marmota marmota marmota | reverse complement strand
TAAAGAAAGAAGGGAGGGAGGAGGGGGAGGGACCCACGGCAGGAGTGCCACACCTCTGCCCTGCTCACAGGGCCACCCAGCAGTCACCAGAACCCATGCAGGTCACAGGTCGCAGGTCGCCCCTCCCTGGCTCTGTGGGGAGGCTCCCGCCTGCGCCCCCCCAGCCCCACTGCCGTGCCAGTCTCTTCTCACCTTCCTCTGAGACCTCAGCCCCCGCGGCACCCAGTATGGCATTACGGCCTTGGTCCTAGGCAGCGGGAGGCGGCCCCCAAAGTGGTGGCACGGGCAGGCGCAGGTCTTGGTGGCTTTGGGGATACAAAACCGGACCATCCTGGGGATCTACCAGAGGAAGGCGAGAGAACGCTCTGGAAGGACACCCAGCAGGACAGGCCCCGGGAGGCCCCTCTTGCAGCCCCGTCACAGGCACCCCAACCTCCTGGGCCAAGGAGCTCGGATGCCCCTCTCTGATGACCCACAGGACCTCTGAGGTCTGCCCGCCACCGTCCGCAGGACACACAGGCTGCGGCTGGAGGAGCAGCTACATCCTGGGCCTTGGGTCCCCAGCTGGGGCCCTTGGGCACCGGCCACTCTGCATCTCCACACGCTCAGCTATGAAGAGGGCTCTGCTGGCGTTCTGAGTGGACATCACTTGTGATCCAGATTTCCACTCCTAGGGACACTTCGTATCAGAACAGTTTGCACTGCAATGGGCACATGGGAATGTCCACTGCACTCCTGTCAGTAGTGACCACAGCCAGGCACCCTTCTCAGGGGACAAAAACCAACACCCCTCCATCTCTGTCCCTCTCTTCACCATGGCCCCAGATAGCTCCTGTCTGGGGTCCTTTCACCCTGGAGGACAAGGACCCTGCCCACCTGCCCACCTCTTCAGCATGGGCCCATCTCCACAGCAGCTGCTGGACTAGAAACAAACCAGCCTCTGTCCTGCTCCTGAGCGCACTGCCCAGCACTGCCCAGCACTGCCTAGCATGGCTCAACACGGCCCAGAACAACCCAGCATGGCCCAGCACGGCCCAGCACTGTCCAACAGGAGAGAACAAGAAAATGGACTGAGTTGGGAAAACATTCTGGGCTAAGACGACGTCCCCAGAAAGTGTCAGTGAGTCCAGTCAGAGGGTGCTAGGTAAGTGCAGGGGGACGGACTGCCCATGCCCACTGAGACCTGTGCACATGGACACCCGCGGACGTCACTGTGGAAGGCTATGGACTGCCACACAACCATCACATGCTGCCCCCTCCATCAGAGGAGCCTGGTCTCGCCACAGCACAAAGTGCCCTTTCTCAAGGGGCCAGGTGGGCACCTGAGCATGGTGCAGAGCACACCAAGCTCCCGAGCTGGACTTCAGCACAACCTACAGCTCCTCACTTTGAAAGATACCGACAGGAGAATCAGAAGTCAAGCCAAAGACATGGAGAGACAGTCACAAACAGCTGACAAGGGACTTGTAGCCACAATAAATAAAGAGCTCTGAAAACTAAGAAGGAAACAAACAACCCCCTCGTTTAAACCAACAAAGTATCTGCACAGACACTGCCAAGTATGACATGCAGATGGTGAGGCGTGTGGCCGGGGCGGGGACGGGCTCCCGGGAGAGCCTCTGCCTGGTGTGCGCCAGGCCCCGGTTCAATCCCTGGTGCCGCCAGAAGAGGGGGGAGATGGAGAGATCTTTGATAGGCTCAGTCCTCACAGAACACAAGTATGAACTGTAGGCCACCCACACCTGGTAAAGGGACAGACTGGGCTTGGTGACACAGCACACTCGCAGCGCGCTCGCCTAGAGTGCTCAAGGCTCCAGGCTCAACCGCCAGGACCACAAAAAGGGAAAAAAATCATGAAAATTAAAAAGTGACTGAGAAGGCAAAGGACCTGGGGCCCTGAACAGCACCGCCACCTAAAAAGGAAGTGGAGCTCAGAGCAGGGACAGCCCAGTGGAAGAGGGCAGCACAGGCCAGGCCCTGGGCTCATCCCGGCACTGGAAATAAGTCATCGCACACCACCTTCCCATCCAGCCGCTCTACGACTAAGCCTTTACCCAAGAGAGCGAAAGCATCGTCCTGCTAAAGACCCGAGCACAAAGGCCACAGCGGCTTTGCCTGTAGCAGAGCAAACGTGGAAACAGTAGACATCCTTCCATAGGAGCGTGGTCGCTCCACATGGAGGAGCGCCACTCGGCAGAGACAGTGCCACCCACGCACACGCCGCGTGGCAGAGCCCCACAGTGACGACACGGGACTCTGCGAACACAGCCAGGGCACACTTCAGTTACATAAAAGCCTCGGAAACACAGACCAGCCACCGGACAAGCACATCAGCAGCTGCCTGGGGCCTGGGGCTGGACCATCCGGCAGACACACACTGCTCTAGGCGGTTTCCCGGGGCTGCGCACGAGCTGCTGCAGTTCTGCTGGGGACGTACGTGCCAAGGCTGACACACTGCACACCCAGGCAGCTTACCCATGTCACCCATATGCCCACAGATACAGTGCTTTAAAAATCTGTTTAAAACAGGCCGGGTGCAGTGGCCCACGCCTGTAATCCCAGTGACTCTACAGGCTGAGGCAGGAGGATCGTGAGTTCAAAGCCAGCCTCAGCAATCTAGTGAGGCCCTAAGCAACTCAGTGAGACCCTGTCTCTAACAAAATACAAAATAGGGCTGAGATTTGACTCAGGAGTCTAGTGCCCCTGAGTTCAATCCCCGGTACCAAAGAAAGAAAAATCTGTTTAAGACACACAACTCAGCCAGGCACCATGACACCCATCTGAAACCCAGCAACTCAAGAGGCTGAGGCAGGAGGATCACACGTTCAAAGCCAGCTTCAGCAACTTAGCGAGGCCCTGTCTCAAAATAAAAAGGGCTGGGGGTGTGGCTCAGCGGTTAAGTGCACCTGGGTTCAATCCCTCGTACCAAAAAAAGAAAAAACAACCACACACAAAAGTGTCATTCATACAATGCTTATAATCCTGAGGAGGTGAGACCCCTGACAGTCACCCGGGCCCAGGTGAAGACCCTGACCAGCCACCTACCTGCTTTCGAGGTCTCAGGGACAGAGGGACCCAGTACGGCAGTGCTGCCTCATCCCTGGGCACAGGCCAGTGGCCCTGGAACTTGACCTGGCACTCACAGCAGACGGGCTCCTGGAGGAGAGTGCAGTGGCCCAGGCACATCTGAGCAAGAGGCAGGCAAGGAGGGATGAGGGACGCGGCAACGTGAGCTGAGGCCCTGCCTGGACTCGTGGTCAGGGCCAGCAGAGTAGGGGGGGACAGGGCAGGCGCCCCTACTACAACTCCTCTGACAGAGGCAGGCTGCATGCTCGGGGAGCCCCCCAATGACAGCAGAGTCCACCCCAGAGGACGAGGGCAGCTGGCTGCTCCTGGGGTTCCTCTGTGTCACTCCACACAGGGCTCTTCCTTCTCTAGGGGGAAGGAAAGGGTAGGTAAGAAGTCAGGGCCTGGAGCAGGCCCCCGGGGGTCTCTGGTGCTCCTGGGCTTCTGGACACAGCGAGGAGCGTGAGGGCCTGGGGAGAGATGGTGGGAGGGTCACGGATGCCCCATAACCACACACGGCCCTGTCACGATGCAGCCCTGGACTCCCGCCCTCACTCTCGCACCCCACGGGGTCGGGCAAAGCAGCACAGGGCTTGTTCCCTCACCGAACCACCTGGGGAGTGCACTTCTCTCCTGAAGGTTTGAAATGTGCTCTTCCTAGAAAAGAAGAGCAGGGGGGCTCTGTGTAAACGGGGGCCAGGTGCTGGGAGAGGGTGTGGGTCTGCTGAGCCGGAACTCGGCACCACCCCAAGGGTGAAGCCCCGTCCTCTGAGCTGAGGAAGTGTGGGGTGATGCTGGGGGAACCAGCACCCCCAGCCAACCTGCTTCAAGGCTCTCAGCTAACCTTGCGCCCAGCTGGGCAGGAAAGACCAGTGTTTCAACTCTGGAGAACTTTCCAAAATGGGGCTGCCAGTCACCCGCCTGCCCCACCTAGGGCCCTCCTTATCAGACACCCCAGGCTTGCTGGGCGCTGAGGGTGAATGCCCTCCTCCACAGTGAGCACACTCCAGTGCAAAAGCTGGGCTCCAGCTCGGACATGATGGTCAGATGGGGTCTCCAGCAGGTGTAAACGGAGCACAAAGCAAAGCCCAATGTCCCTCACAGCCGGATGGTGGAAACCATGTTTCCAGGTTTGGTCACTAATGGAAGGATCCTATAATTGCTGTTTCATTTACAGTAACAGCTTCAGGTCACTGAGCGCAACTGCCCCAGCTAATGCTCCAAGACAGTGGAGGGGCTGCCCTGCGCCACCCACGCCCCGTCTGTGAGGCCAGCTCTGCTCTTTCCTTGGGCCTTGCCCTATCAGCCACCTAGTCCAGGTGGGCCAAACCCACCGCTCCGGCCTGGAAGGTAGCCCTGGAGATGGGCTCAGAATGGCGTCCCCACTCCCGTCTGCCCCGTGAGCCTCCATCGGGCCGTGCGCCGGACTGGCCGGGAGCCGTAGGACACTGCTTCACTGCGGTGCTCTGACCACGAGGACGCTCCAGGTCTTGGGGGTCACCTTGCGTAGTGAGGGAGGCCGGCCAGAGAGCGAAGCTGGGAGACGGGGGTAGGGCCTGGGTGCACAGCTAAACTCAGCCGCCCCCGAAAACTTTGTGGACACTTCCGGTGCCGTGAGACGTCGGCCCCGTGCGCCCGGGGGGCAGTCACGGGCGCGGCCTCGGGTGGCCAAGCGACGGCCCTCGCCCGTCATGACGCGCCCTGGCGAGTGCACGGGGCGCAGCGTGGCCGTGGCGCAAGCCTCACGGTGAAGCGCCCCGCTGCCCCCACTGCCCCCGCTTCCAACCGCTCCCGCCTGCAAATGGGCCCGCGCCCTGGCGCACGTCGCGCCCAGCTGGTGGCTGATTGGCTCTCGCGGCAGGGCAGTGCGGACAGGGCCAGGGCAGCGCGGAGCGCGGTCCTCGCGAGCCGTATGCTGCCCTGGCCTGCGTGGACATCGACCGGAAGCCCACCGCCCGCGCCCCAGAGGAGCCCACTCACCCTATCTGCCGCGCAAGCTCGTGCGCCCACGGGGCTCCCCAGCTGGGGTCTCCGTCCCCTGTAAGGAGAGAGGGAGGTTGCAGCGGCCTGCAGGGCTACACATGCAGCCCCAGAAGGACGGCTTCCCGGACAGTGTGACCCTTAGCTGTGTGGCCTTAAACTCCAGTAAGGCTGGGTGCCGCGTGTTCTTGTGCTGAATCTGGCAACCCTACGATGGCCAGAAACCAAAAACCATGGCTGTTAGAGAAATGTCTACTGAGCATCCTGGGTTTGAAGGCTGAGATTTGGTAGCTGTCCTTCAGAGACTGGACGCCCTTGGAAACTGGGGTCCTCTGGCCTGCTTTCCTGTCCCTGGTCTCCCGCCTGCACCCTCACTCTCAGGTGTGTGGCTTGAGTGGTTGCTGAAACAGAGACAGGAGTGTGTCCGATATTTCTGTAAAACCCGATGCCTTCTGCCTCTCCAGTTGTGTTCCTTAAGTTATCTTGAACTCCAATTTGTATTTCTTGCAAATGGTTAGATCTTTCCCCACTTTTGAGATATTTTCAGGCTGGTTATAATACTCAAATTATCTTGGTTGCCCAAAGGGTCATGAGCAAGTATAGCTATAAGGAGCTACCCCCTACACTGCTCCTGCCAAAGAACAAACAGGATAGTTGCAGGAACTTGTCAGATTTCTGGGCTCCATTATATGACCATTAAGATCATGACCCACGCTGGGTGTGGTAAGGCACCTCTGCAATCTCAGCCACTGGAGAGGTTGAGGCAGGAGGATCAAAAGTTTGAGACCAGCCTCAGCAACTTAGCAAAGCCCTAAGCAACTTAGTGAGACCCTGTATCAAAAAGTAAAAAGGGTTGGGGGTGTGACCCAGTGGTCAAGTGCCACTGGGTTCAGTCTCTGGAAAAACAACAAAATGAGCTTCTAGCCATGCGCGACCTACACACGCGCTCCCCGGGCAGCACCCATACTGCCTGGGCGGTGCTCTTCCTGCTGAATATTTCAGCTGTCACCCCAATGTGTCTGGGTACATGGCTTCTCTGCTATATCTGTTTTTCTCCTGTGAGGAATAAAATATTTGATGGCCTACTTTCTTTTTAAAAAAAATATTTATTTTTTTAGTTGTCGTTGGACACAATACCTTTATTCCATTCATTTATTTTTATGTGGTGCTGAGGATCGAACCCAGGGCCCCGTGCATGCTAGGTGAGCGCTGAGCCACAATCCCAGCCACTTGATGGTCCACTTTCAAAGCAAGATATTTAGTTTAAAGGATGCACAAGGCTCAGCTTGTGATGGAGGGTCACTGGAAGCCAGTTTGCACAACAGCTTACTAACGTGACAACTGCAGAGAGCGAAACCGCAGCGAGCTGTCCGCGTGTCCTTGCCTTGCACCAGCAGACTTCAGGATGAGCCCCCACCTTGGTGCGGCCTTGGTACACCCAGGCTTGACAGGTCCAAAGTCAGCCCCCACACACCCTTTTTCAGAGAGATACATTTAGATTGGATTGGTTCAGGGGCCAACTAAAAAGGAAATGAGCTCATAAGGAAATTCAGGCACATTCAGGAAGATTGCAACCCCGCAGGTACTCAGCCTATGAGGAGCCGGGGGAGGAACCCGAGTTTCAGGAATGAATTGTTTGGGTAACCAACTTGCAAGACCATCATTAAAGTCTCTCTTCCACTGCACCTTGTGTCTCCAAGTCCATTATCTGGGTTTGGGCAGGGGAGTGTGTTTCTCACATTCCTGGGCCCATTGAAATGTCACTGTCTCCCAGCAAGGCATAGATTCAGGCTCATGCATCCCTGGAAGCTCTGACCCTCACCACAGGCCACTCTCACACCTTTCATGTAAATAATAAGTCATCACTGACCCCATTCACCCAAAAACAGCTAGTATTAAAAGGACCAAAGATCCTAGTTCTGTCACGGATGTGGCAGCTGGAACCTGTGTACATGGTTCATGAAGTGAATACAGCCACCCTGGCAAAATGGCCCTGTTCATAAATCCCAAATGTGTGCATCCATGGTGAACATGCAAGACAGGTGAGGGCTTATGTTCACCCAACCAGGAACCAAAACTACCCACAGCAGCTTTCTTCCTAACAGCCCCACGCTGGAATGACCCGAGTGTCTAGCTACAGGAGAAGAGATTTAAACAAACTGTGACACATAAACACGGAGGGACCCTACCCAGCAGTGGGAAAGAACCCTGTAACCACAGATGGGCGAAGTGCAGACACAGCAGCCCACCCCAACACGGACACCGCTCACGGTGCCAGATTCAGTACCTCGGGGCATCAGCATGCAGGGTGTGAGCCAACGGACGCTGCACCCTCCTGCTCCAGGGGCACTGGGAACCGGGCCTGCACCCCGTCCTCACTCTGCCTCTTATCAGAGGCTAATACAGACAGCTGCCTGTCCTTTCTGAGCCTCAGGTCTGTCTGCAGAAGAGCAACGACACAGAGCCAGCTTCAGGAAGCTGTTTGCTTGGCGCTGGGGAGGAACAGGACCTCGCCCGGCTTGGCAAGCGCCTGCCAAGGTGTGAGGCGAGACTGGGCACGGAGACTGCTCAGTCTGCCCAGGCCAACGAGCATGCACACAGCATCTCCTCCTCCCTGGGTGTCTCCTCCTTCCTGCTGCATACAGGAAGCTGATTCAAAGGACAGCTCAGAGAGGGAAACAGAGAAGCCTGTGGCTACCAAGAGTTTGCCTTCCAGGTTTGTGCTCCAAAGCCCCAGGTAGGGGGAAGAAGAAGCAGAAAGAGTTCTGTGACTCCCAGAGTCATGGGGACCCAAACCAAGCCAAGAGAAGCTCCTTGATCCCTCAGAGAAGGAGTCACAGGTGCCCCAGGACACACCTCCCCACAGTCTGCCCAGGCAGAGGCAAGGCCTTCTGTATGGATTGTCCCTGGCTGAGAGCAGAAGTGGTGCTCGTCAAGAGTCCCTCACCCCGCCTCGGGCCAGGTCTGTGTCCACTCAGAGAACACCAAGCACAAACTTGCACAAGAGGACACTGGGCTAGTGGCTACACTGCAGCAAGACCTGGCACCTGAGCAGCAGAAGCCACCAGACCAGAAGGGACAATCAACCTGGCTGGATGGGGTAGAAAAACAGGTCTCTAGAGACACGGTACACCTGCCCATCCCCTCAGCACTCACCCCACTCTGCCAGCTGCCAACTCCTGCCATGCAATGGCTCCTAGCCACCAGAGGTCTCCTGACCATGTCTGGGGTAGATCTCAGCAATAACAGGAGAAGTGTATAAATGTCTCAGCTTGTCTACACTGGATGCACCTGAGCTGACTCCCAGCAGCCCCCACGAGACTGAGCTCCGCTGCCCACACTGCTGCCCCTCTTGATGATGCCTTTACACTGACCCCTGCTTCCCTACCTCTCCTGTCTCCCTCATCACCCCCCCAAACCTTGAGATGACAGCCTTACCTCAAAGTCTGTTTTAAGGGACTGGAGGCAGTCCAGAGCTAGGGTTGGTTCACTTAGAGACGAAAGCAGTGGCCCTTGGGCAGACCCACTGGGCAGAGGGACACTTGCACCGGCCACTGCTATGCATGGGACACTAGCAGGCTGCAGCGGTGTGGGGTGAACAGCTGCTGATGGGCAGAGGCAGGGAAATGAGCAGAGAGTGAGGCGAGAGCTGTCTTGCTGCAGGCTACAGGGACTCGCGTCTGAGCTTCCAGAACTCCAGCAGGGAAAGTGTGGGGCAGGCTCCCCTCTTATTTCAGAACTGGGCTCCCCAAGGTAAGGCAAAAGGGCTGGTCCCCCGCTGCAGAGGAGGACTTACCCTACAAGGAGGAGCAAGGGGTAAGCCTCTGCAGGGCCTGGGGAGTCTGGGATCAGAGTGGGACCCCTCTAAGCCAGCTCCTTGCCTGGATCCAGGACAAGTCCAGAAAAGAAGTCTGCGAATCCGAATCCTGGAGTGGGCTAAAAGTGTGATTTTCAAAGTCCATTCCAAGAACTGTGATTTTAGAACCCTCTTTCCCCTTACTGGGGAGACTTGGTGTGAGCGGGGTCAAAACCCCCGGTGCTTTGTCAGCTGGCATCTCAGGCCGACTGCCCTGGACACGGACTCTGCACCCAGGCCCGTGGTGTCCCCCGCAGGCCGTCCTGTGCAGCCTGTTGCCCAAACCCTACCCCGTGCTCGGGGGGCTCCGGGCATCTTCATGGCCCTTGCTCCCGTCACTCCAGGGCTCTCTTCTGAAGGCCGTGGCACACCCACGCCCCAGTGCCCCTTTGCCTTGTCCTGCCGTCTGCTGGGGGACACAGGGTCAGCGTCATCCTCCTCCTCTCAGAGCAGTAAGGAAAAGCTCGGCCTGCGGCCAGCCAGGCCTGCAGGAGCCCACTGCACCTCCTCACCAGCCCAACCCGTGTTCCCCGGGACCACGTCCTAGAACTTCCTTGAGGTGGCTGAGACCACCCTCCCACCCACCCACTGTCCCCTGCTTGGTGGCCCCCTGTAGGATCTCGCCTTCCAATAGAACTGCGGAACACGGGACAGGAGAGCAGCTCCATGGTGACGAGGCTGTCCACACTGTCCAGCCTGCACCTCCCCTCCTGACCTGAGAGTGGAGAGGCCAGGCCTGAGGGGACAGGGACTCACTCTGTGGCAGGTCTCCCAGGTCATGGTCCAGGTGGCCTTCTGAGTGACTATCTTAAGAAGGGCCATCCAGCACGGTTCAGAGTAAATGTCCTCCTCTGTCACCTGGGTGACCTGGGCATCCACTAACTATCACAGTGGCTCCAAAGCTGAGCCCCAGGCAGGTGGGACCTGAGGCAGCGCCCATCCTCCCTCCCACCCCAGCCAGCGGCAGCTGCCCCCCCAGCTGCCCCCCAGCTCCATGCCTCCAGCCTCAACTTGGCAGCCAAGCCACTCCTGAGCCTGGGGACCCTCCTGGGGCTGCAGGGCGCTGGCTGACAGGAGCACTGGCACTGGGCACACCCACAAGTCCAGGCTTGGCCTCTCTCCTGGCCACAGCTCCCGCTCTGGCCTCCCCTGGTCTTTCTTGCTGCTCCCTGCCTGCTCACCCTGAGTCTCTGGCTGCCCCACTGGCCCTCGACCTTCCCCTCGAGGAGGCCTGGGTGAGTCCACGTACCAGGAGTCGCCAGCGCAGACCTGGGCCGGCTCCCAGGCAGGAGGGTGCTGGGGATGAGCATGGAGTGGCGCCTGGCCCTGGCTGTCCTCAGCCTTCTGCGGTAGCCCCTCCCTCCTCACCGCAGCCCCAGGGTCCTCACCGGGCTCGCTTCTCAGCGCCCCCAGAGCTCTGCGGAGCCTTCAGAGGCGAGCAGAACGCACCGGGCAGCTGAGACCTGGAGAGGGCGGATGGCTCAGCGCAGCCCCGGCACACCAAGGGCTGGACCCGGCTCCAGCACGCCCCCCGTTCCACCCTGCTGCCCCTCTCTCCTCCCCAATATTGTTCTTTTTCTGACACTGGGGGTCGAACCCAGGGCTGCTTCACTACTGAGCCACATCCCCAGCCATTGATTTTTGAGACAGAATCTCACTAAATTCCTTAGGGCCTTGCAAAGTTGACCAGGCTGGCCTCACACTTACGATTCTCCTGCCTCAGCCTCCCGAGCGCTGGTGTGACAGGCGTGGCCGCTGTGCCCAGCTTTCCCCTCTCTTTACCAGGGAACGTGCCAGGCTCTGAGGAGACACACGGTTGTACGTGGGTGGCCAGCGAGCTCATGCAGAGGTCCAGCTTTGTCGGCCGTCAGGGACGCGCACAGGAACCCCTCGCACTACAAGTCTCTACCACACACTTGTTAGAACGGCAGAAATAAAGACTCCCGAGGCAGCGGGACTTGCTGGCTGGGATGCAGAGCACCAGCGACTCTGCAGCTAGCAGGAGGCTCAAGTGCCGCAGACGCCCCAGGAAATGTGCAGTGGCCCGTGCGAATGGACGCATGGCCTGGCCTCCCTGTTGAAGTAGTGAAAACCCACTGCACAGACCTTCATAGCGCCTATTCCTAACACGTCCTGCTACCACCAGGCGTGGTGGGGCAGGCCTGTAATCCCAGTGACTCTGGAGGCTGAGGCGGAAGGATCACAAGTTTGAGACCATGCTCAGCAACTCAGAAAGGCCCTAAGCAACTTAACAAGACCCTGTCTCAAAATAAAAAAAATTTAAGAAGGGCTAGGGTGTGGCTCAGTGGCTAAGCACCCCTGGGTTCAACCCTGGTACTGGGGAAAATCCAACTGGAAAAAAACACAGAACCATTAACAGAAGAGGGAGGGACCGGCCGATGCGCCCCACAGCCCACTGTCACCAGCAGGGAGGGGCTGCCCAGCAAACAGGACCCACCGACAGATGCCCCACACTCGAGGGTGCTCTGTCCCCACAGTGGCAAACGGTGACTTCTGGGGATGACACAACCCTGCTCTTCTGAAGTATAAAGCACAGGGGCACGTACAGGACAGAAAGGGTCCCTCTATGGAACTCAGACTTCACAGAGGCCAGGCATGACACCCAGCAGTGCTCCTAGGAGGGGCTCCTCCGGTGGAGGAGAGGCCACCGGTGGGAGGGGCAGAGTGAGGAATGGAGGCCAAGGAGGAGGGGAGACTCCACAGGGGTCTGAGGGACGGTGGGACTTTGTCTCCTCGTGGTGCTTGCTCCCAACCACAGGTGTCCGCCAACACCCACTGGCCCTCCAAGACCCAGCCACCTGTTTTGACTCTCCTGTGAGCTGAGACCTGGGAGTCTGTCCTCCCATCACACCTGGCAGAACACCACACCTCCAAGGAGGGGAGGAGACAGTGGTGACAAGCTCCCCGGCCATGTAGCGCCTAGCCAACCTGAGCACACCTGCACCCGCAGATCCCCCAGGCCCCCACAACTGTCAGTCGGTACTGCTCTGGCTGTGTTAGACTGGCGGGGACAGGAGGACTCTCACTCGAGGCCACTGCCAGCACTCTGATTCCTGGGTGACAGCAGGTGACAGCGTTGGTATAGTTGGGCCTTTAGACCTAGGTCAAGGTACAGTGGGGTCACCCCTTCAAGGACAGGGAGACAAAGAGCCAGGTCAGGGACACAGCTTCCCAAGAAGACTCTGGTGGCTGCCTATCTGCCCTGCGGACTTTCCAGTCAATCTAGGAGAAAAGTTCTTTCTTTTGGTACCAGAGATTGAACCCAGGGCCACTTAAATACTGAACCACATTCCCAGTTCCTTTTTAAGTTGTTGTTGTTATCTGACACAAGGTCTCATTAAGTCGCTCAGGCCCTCACTGAGTTACAGAGGCTGGTCTTGAATTTGGGATCCTCCTACTCAGCCTCCTGAGTCACTGGGATTACAGGTGTGTACCACCACACCTGGCTCAAGGTCAAGGTTTGAAAACCATCCAATGGCGTCTTCGTTCATTTCATACTGAGGGCTGGGATCACGCTGTATGCAGTGACCTTGAGTGCCCACCAGAGGTCACACTATAGACTCTCCTGTGGAGCTGAGACCTGGGAGAGTCTGTCCTCCCATCCCACTTGGCAGAACACCACACCTCCAAGGAGGGGAGGAGACAGCGGTGAGCCCTCCCTGGGCTGCCTTCTGGTGGAGCTTGGCCTGGTGGGTCAGCCCCCTCCCCTGGCTGCCTTTGCCTACCATCCCCACCAGAGGCCAGCCTCAGACAGGAAGCCCTGGTCCAGACTGGAGGGAGGGGGCTGTCCTTGGACAGACCCTGGGGAGCAAGACTCAGCAGGAGGCGAACAGCAGCAGGTGTCCTGGTGTGACACAAAGGGCCCCCATACACACTGGGGCTGTGTTGCTGCTCGGGGCCTCCAGTGGGTGAAGTCCAGTGCTGAGCATCGGTGAGCTGCCTGAGTTCAAAAGGATCAGCCCAGGGTAAGGCCAGGTCTCACAAGGTCCCAGACCCGCAGCAAACCTGAAAACAGAGAAGCAAGCAGCAAGCCGAGCCGCAGTGTCCCCAGGTTCCAGCAGAGGGCGGTGGGAGGGCGGCCAGCTCCTGCCCCAGCACTGGGTGGTTTCTTCATCCTAGAGGGCTCTTGTGGGGAGTGGTCAGGAACAAGAAGAAAACCTCCGGCACTGTGCCGTGAGCTCCTGTCATCTCCTGCCACTGGACCTCCAACTTTCAAGGAAAAACACACCCCCAGATGTGACCACCTCACGGCAGCTACCATCTTGCAAGTTTTTACCTTTTATGTGAATATCCACAGGCAACGCTGTCGGCTCCTCCAGGCCTGCACCAGGACAGGGCACCTGCACCAGGACGGGGCACCTGCACCAGGATAGGGCCTGCACCAGGGCGGGGCGCCTGCACCAGGACGGTGGGCCTGCACCAGGACGGTGGGCCTGCACCAGGACGGTGGGCCTGCACCAGGGCGGG
>NW_026000222.1:1930022-1940940 GCF_001458135.2 Marmota marmota marmota | reverse complement strand
ACCAGGACGGGGCTCCTGCACCAGGACGGGGCGCCTGCACCAGGACGGGGCTCCTGCACCAGGACGGGGCGCCTGCACCAGGACGGGGTGCCTGCACCAGGACGGGGCGCCTGCACGTGGCTCCCCACAGCAGATAACTGGGCTGGGCCGCAGCCTCTGCATCCCACAGTTAGCACCAAGTGTCTGCAAAGTGGCTGCCACACCTGTGCTCCTGCTTCCCCACCCTGCTGCCGACCCCTGGCGACCCCTGGCGGCAAAAGGCCTGCCACCCTCTCCATGACAGTTTGAACTTCCAGAGAAAACCTCCTCTTCCCAGAAGCCCAGGCTAACAGCATTAACTGCAATTATGACTCCTGGGGAGGTGGGTAGAGCCAAGAAGCTTCCACTGCTGGGTGCAATGTCTGAATTTTTCACTTTTACTTTGATAGCCATGAAGAAAATAAAAAAGATAACCGAGGTCCTCAGTTCATGTGCTGGTGGGAAGCACCCTGCTCATGAGCTTACCCTCAGAAGAGGACTCATTGCTCTCACCCAAGAAGCCCCACTCTCCCCACTGCCTGGGGGCACTGGGTGGGGACAGGGACACAGGAGACACCTCAACTCCTTTCTCCTCCTGGGGAAAACTGAAGCCCTGATGGTCACGAGGCAGTGGAGACACAGCCACCCACCCAGGGTCCACAGCCACGCGTGTCCCACGCCAAAGGCTCAGAGCACACACGGCTTCAGAAATAGTTTATTACTTAACCACACACATCCAGGTGTGGCGTCCAGGGGACGACGCTGGCCTAAGGGCAGCCCTCGACTCATCCTCCTCAGGAGCTGGGGGGAGGCAGGACGGTCGATGTGTTCTGCTCCAAGCAGGCCCTGCGACCCCAAGCATTCTTGGCCCTCGATGTGTTCTGGCTGGTGTCCCTGAGGACATGGGAAAGACCCTGGGCATGAACACCCTCTCACCAGCAGTGTCTGGCCATCTGCGACCCCCGAAAGGCTGGCCAGAGGCTTATGATAGCATATGTGGCACAGCCTCATCCCCAAAGCGTGAAACTGAGATCTCCTGCTGCTTTCTTCTAGTTCCAAGGAAGTGTGCCCACACTGCACCCCAATCCCGAGAGGACGAGGAGGACAGAAGATGGAGGACAGCCCGTGCTAAGCCACCACTGGTGCCCAGGACACAGGGAGCTTCACTCCAGCCAGGCCAGTACTCCACGGACAGGACGGTGAGCAGCCTCAAGTGTCTGGGAAGTCCAGGGGCTCCTCTCAGGCCTCGCCAGAGAGCAGGATGCTTGATATCCATGCCCATGGATGCCATGGTCACAAAGAGGACAGCACAAAGCCAGGAAATGTGAGTGGCCTGCAACTCATGAGAATAGGGCTGAGCAGGATTTTTTCCTCTCCATGGCTGCTCATGAGCACTAAGAAGTGAGCACAGTGAGCAGGATGGGAAGACCCAGGCAACCATGGAAAAGCCCCAGAAGGGTCAGGCAGAGCACCAGCTGGCCAAGGGGTCCTCCCCGTCCAGGTCACAGCAGCACACACCTCCCATTTTTCAGTGAAGGGAGAAGTACACTGTACCGACACCACCCCTCGGCTCACTTTGCACAAAGTAGGAAAAGGAGCGTCCCCCAGGGTACCTGCCAGTGGAAGGCCACTGCTGGACACCCACCTGCCAGGCTCAGTCCCAGGAAGGTGGCCCCAGGAGGAGAGCAGGAGGGGAGCTGCCAGCCTGGGGTGATGGATACAGGGCCGCGAGCCACTGACATGTCCTGCACAGGACCATGTCAGGTACCAGGGCAAAGCAGGAAGGGCCCAGGGAGAAAGGCCTCCAAAGCCACTCTCACCCGACAATGGATGCCGGTGGCTGAACCCAGGAGGACCCACATGTCCCGATACTGCCAGGCCATGCAAGGACTCTCAGGCGTGTGCCTGAAATCCCCCTCACATGGCTCCACACGACGCACAGCACATCCAAGTGAGCAGAGGCCCGTGAAGTTCCTCACCCCACACTAGTCAGTCACCAGCTCAAGGCCCTGGAGGACCAAGGCCGTCCTGGGCCCACTGCACCCTCCCACGCCTCCAGGGTGCCTCCTGGAGCCGCTCATCGAGCTCTGACAGTGCTCGGCCTTCAGGACCCTCTCCTGCAGCCAGTGAGCGGAGGGGCCTCCCACGTGGAACCTGTTCCCATGGAAGCGCATAAGGACGCAGGGTGCAGAAACACTCCACCCCCTCACAGCCAGGAGAGACCAGCTGTGCTGCCGAGCAGGCCTTACCTTCCAGCTGCTGGCCCTGCCCAGGCCAAGACCAGTGGGGTGGACCTTCGGCCCACACTCCACACACACAGGAGCCAGGATAACAGTCAGGACAAATCACTTATATGCCCAGACACTGGAAGCCACTACGTGACTAGGTTTGAGGGTTTTTTTAATTACACGCACTCGTCTTCAACCAATGTGCTCTTTACAACGCTGAGGGGAACCTCCGAGGGAGGGTCCCTCAAAGCAAGCCCCAGGCCCCTGGTAAGAAACGCACTCTTGATTTGCCAGTGGTGACTCAGAGCACCCAGCACAGGCCCAAGCAGCCTTGGTGTCCTAACAGCCTGCCGGAGACTTCCTCGCTTGGTAGAGTCACAACTAACAAAGGAAGTCACGGAGGCTCGAGGCTCAACCCTGCAAAAGGTACCGGGAATGGGACCTCGCCTGAGCAACACTGCAGGCCGCCAGAAGTCATGGGGTGGGGTGTCTCAAGAAGGGCTCAGGCAGCACATGGACCCTGCTGCTGCCCAGGAGAGAGCCCAGCTCCTCCATCTGCCTCTTCCCAAAGAACAGGACCTCTTGGGGAGCCCAGGTGCCGAGGGGCCTTGCCACAGAGCTGGTTCACCGGCTGCTGGAAGCAAAAGAGCTGCCCAGCATCGGAGCTGGGTACCAGGATGGTTGAAAGGCCAGGCAGACGTTGGTCTCCGTGCTTGAATGCCACCACCCTGAGCCCTCTCGTCAGGAGGACAAGTTTGTTCTGAGTGCCAGCATAAGGGCTCAGAGGGGCCAACGAGGACAAGCAGCTGAGAAGAGGTAAGCTGGCATCAGTGACCCTGAGGCGGAGGGGGTGGACACCAGATCCTGAGGCCTTGGCATGTCGTGCTGTCCTCCAGGAGACACGACGTCACCAGATCTCAGGCAGGAGTCTCCAGGTTGGAGGGTCCCCAGCAGCCTGGCGTGCTGTTCCAGGGGTCAGGTGGCTCTGCACAGAGGGGAGCAGGAGGGCGCCTGCCTGGAGCTCACTGCGGCACGGTCCTGGTAGCGGTGACCTTGGTTCTCACGTGGAGCGTGGCAGGGCAGTGCAGAGACCTGCGCGCACAGTGACGATCCCGCTTTCCACACCCTGGTCCCGTTTTACTGACTGGAAAACTGATCGGGGAGAAAAGCCTTTCTGTCCAAAATCCAAGCAAGTCAGCAGAGAAAGGAAACTCAACGCAGAGTCCCAAACAGGACCCTGATGCTCCATCAATTCCCCGAGCTCCTCTCTGCACTTATTGTCCCCGTTCACCGTCCCCACGGAGTCCTGCACCTCCTCCTGCCCACCCCCAGGCCCTCCAGTCATGACCACGTCTGCTCCTCGTCCAGTGGGGAGGGAGGGTGGAGCAGAACATCTCAGACAAGAGGGGTGTGCACGTGCAGGGGAAGTGACTGTGGCCCACGCTCCCTAAAGAGGAAGGCCTCCAGCAAGCTCCACCTGGTCGAGAAGATCTCATCTGGTTCATCTGCTCCTGGTTTTTTTTTTTTTTTTTTTTGGTGTACGTGTGTGAGGGAGGGGAGAGAGGGAGGGAGACATGCTCAGCATCTCCTTGGCTGCCAACACCTTACAGGAACACGTTACACGCTCTGCATACAGTGTCTCGGGGCGGGGTGGGGGCCCCTGGCGAGAAGGTGCGCATTCTATAAAAAGGCCGCATTTCAAAGTGCATGCTGCTTCCGCTCCTGGTAGCAGGGCCAGGCTGGCCCACAGCAGGCGTGGTGGTCAGGAGGTAAGGGACTGGATATTCTTGAGCATCTCCTCAAAGGCCTGTGGGGACGGTGCATCTGCATTCCGGAAGGTGGCCTGCACCCGGCTGTACAGGCTGAAGGACTTGAGCTCCAGCCAGACAAAGCCGAAGCGGTCCTCGTCAAACAGGACAAAGACGCCAGGGGTGCGCTCGGGGCTGGTGAAGCCGTGGCCGGCAATGAGGCCGGTGCCGTAGAAACTGCAGAGACAGGGAGAGGTCAGGGAGAGGCCGCCCCCAGAGCACAGCACACCTACCCTGGGCGCCCACCCTCACAGCACGCAGCCCAGAGCTAGGAATGGCCGCCGGCAGCACTGGAAGAGGGCACAAGGGGCCAAGCACTCTGGGTACTGGGGAGCACGTGGGCAGAAGCCCAGGATCCGATCTTGGGCCCTCGCTGACTGCCACGTCCACCCACACCCCTGCCAAGGCACGGTGCTGGGCAGGGCCCCTTGAGAATTCTGATGCAAAGGACGCATCCACATGAAGCAAGCCAGAAAAGTAGGGTCCTCCATCCTGGGGTGATGAGGCCGTCACACCACCAACTCAGAAACAAGAGGTGCCGCCTGGGACTGACCACCAGACCTGAGGGTTTGAAACACAGCTCTGGGGGCCCTGGCTCAGAGGCAGAGCGCTCGCCTGGCACGCATGAGGCACTGGGCTTGATCCTCAGCACCACATGAAAATAAAATAAAGATACTATGTCCACCTACAACTAAAAAATTTATTAAATATTTAAAAAAAAAAAAAAAAGGAAAACAGGGCCGTGGTGAAGCTGGGTGGTGGGATGGTTGCGTTTGATCCCTGGCACCACAAAAAGAAAGAAATAAAATACGTTATATCTCTGTCCTTCCTTCAAGTACTAATGCTGGACAGGTGAGGGGCTGGCCTGCAATCTCCCAGGGCATGGATGGTGCCAGGGCCTCCACCTCACCCAGGCCACACTGAGGCTCCATGGGCCGGGAGAGGAGACCACAGAACCTGTGTCCAGAGGCTTTTTCAGGAGAGAGAAGTGCCCCCACATCTACCAGGCCAAGGCACTGTGCTCAGAAAGCAGGTGCTGTGGCTACACCTCAGACACAAGCCAGCAGGAAGGCACAAGGCCATGCTCCCTGGTGCCAAGGCAGCCCAAGGTTCACACAGGTTGGAGGACCACCCCGAACGTCAGCCAGGGATGGGCCAACAGAAGTTCCTGGCCAGCCAGCCAGGGCTCCAGGCTGGCCGTGAGGGTTGGTGAGCCATGACATTTTACAGCAAAGCCTTCCCTCTTGTGGGGCACGGAGGCCACCTTGGAACACTCTGTGCCTCCCACCACAGGACTGGATTCAGCCACAGGCACACCGGCACCAGGTAAAGCACAAGTCCTGCACCACGTGCGTCCAGGTGCCAAACCCTCCGGGTACTTGGCACTGGAAGACGCCCAGCACCGTCACCGGCGTGGACTCAGCCAACAGAGGCAAAATAAAGTGCCATGTGAGAGGCCGAGGTGAGGGGACCGTGCCCTCAGGACACGGAAGCTTCTCCTTCTGCGACCAGAGAACACTCCAGCTCTGCAGTGGGCCCACAGCAGTCGCCTGGCACAGCTGGCCGTGGGTGCTTAGAGGACGCCCACAGTGGTGCAAGACCTGGGCCTCCCGTGAAAAGGGAGAGGGGACTGGGGCAGGGACCTGGTCCACCCCCCTGGAAGGCCCTCCAGGCAAGGCCCTCACGTGGGCCCTTCCCAAGCCAGCCACCATCCCTCACTGGAGATGCAGGCTGGCGTCCGTTCACTCTGGTGGCCGCCCACGTCTGGCAGAAACATGACAGTGGGCATGGAGGAGGGGAGACTGCGGGGCGACCGTGGGGCACGTCTGACTGTGCTCACTAGGCAGTGGCAGGAGGTGCCCACGGTGAGCACACAGCAAGCCACGGGACGGGTTCCTTGGGGGAGGGGAGGAGGCCAGCTGCCACCATCTACCTTTCACCTGGCTCTCTGCAGTCCCCACGTCACTGCAGAGGCGCTGGTGGGGCCCCTCTGCTCCTCTCGTGACCAGGAAGCTCGGATGAGGCCCGGGTCCTCCCAGGCAAGGACAGCACACAGAAGCTTCCCGCTAGCCAAGCTGGAGGCGCCCCTGCCACCCGCCTGCGGAGGCCCAGACCGCCTCCCAGCCCAGGCCTCACCACATCCTGCAGGTCCGCGGGTAGTCCTCGTTCCTCGAGCTCACACCCACGGGCAACACGAACGGCTGTCCCTGCCCGGACTGGGCTGGCTGCTCGGCCGCAGCTGCTCCACCTCTGGGGTCCCCACCCTCTTCGGCAGGTGCCCCAGGTGGCCCCCGTGCTGACAGCAGCCCCTGGGGTGGGGCAGGGCCCTCGCCGTCCTGCTGCTGCTGCTGCTCCTGCCGCACCTGCTCACGCACCTCCAGCACGAGGCGCGAGAGCTCGTTGAAGTTGCGGAGGTTCTCGACATCGGGCAGCTGAATGCGGTGCCTCAGGTCGATCTCCACCGTCTGCTGCCCAGCAGGGATGTTGGGGTCGCCCTGCAGGCAAGTGGGCATCAGTCAGCAGGGCTCAGTGGCCCAGGGAAACACCGCACACCTCCAGGCCGAGTCGGCGGTGGCCACAGGAGCGGGCACCAGCACTACCCCTTACTTAACAGCAACCCCAACAGTGGGGCTTCACCAGGGAAGAGACAGGGAGCAGGAGGGACATGAGGACATGTGGACAGGGACCACAGGCACCAACACACGTGCTCAGCTGCACTCAGAGACCCTCAGGTGGGAACCAGTCCCCTTCGCAGAGAAGCCCTAGGCCTTCCTGGGGCCTGGCTGCTGGTGGCAGGCCTAAGCACAGGTCCTGAGCCTGACCCGAGACCCTGCGGTCCTGCGGCTCCAAACAAAGACCGCAGGGAAGGGTCACTGCACCCGCAGACGCCTGCCTTATTTCAGGCCCTGCTCTAGAAGGAGCTTCCTAGGAGCAGAAGGCCACTGCTCCTCCTTCCTGGGGTTCAGTAAAGAGGCTGTGTTTCTTCTATGTCAGGGCCGTCTGCCAGAAACCAACCAACAAGTGTCAAGTGACAGGTGGGGACAGCATGCACGTGGCCCTGACAATATGCAGCCTGCTGGCAGCCCACTCAGGGCCTGAGCGGCTCCACCTCTTGACCGAAGGCCAGGCAAGCTACAGGCACTGTGTTCCTGCAGAGGGTCCCCACCAGAGGTCCCACAGGCTGCACACCTGCTCCTGGGCAGCTGGGGAGCCCCCTACCCAGTTAAATCAGACACCAGCAAGTCCTCAGCCTGCCCAGGGTCTACGCACCAGTGGAGGCAAGGCCATCTTGGGACACCCACACACCCCAGGGACCTCACGAAAAGGCAGGTTCTGGGTCAGCGGGCCTGTGAGGGGACCTGGGAATCAACACTTCCGTGTTCCCAGGAGGCCCAGGCTGCAGCAGCGTGGCCGCACTCACCGTGATCTTGGTGCCCCTCGCACAGCGGCCGTGGAAGCTGAGCATGACGATCTCTAGGCCGTGACTGCCATAGGTGCCCTTGAAGAGTCCGGGCTTGATGAGGTCGTCGGGGCGGCTTGGCGGCAGGTAGATCCGGCGGTAGGTCAGGCAGTTGCTGCAGGGGAGCAAGAAGGGCGTGGGGGTCAGCTAGCTCACGGCAGGCGTTCAGGCCTGGGGGACACCGCCTGGCTGCCCAGTCGCCCTCCAGCCTGCAGGTCAGCTCCCCTGGGCACCAGCACTGCTCCCCAGCAGCACTGCACAGCTTCTGCAGGAGGAAAGGAAATGCCACTCCTGCTCTGTCACCCGAGGAAAGGAGCCCACGTCACTGGGCAGGGGACAGCACCCAGGCACTGTGACCACAGGCAAATGAAAGGACAAGAGCCCAGCCTCGAAGCCTGCTGGCCACTGGAGTGCCTGGGGCGGCGGGGGGTGCCTGGGGCAGCGGGGGGTGCTGACAGTGGCGAATCAAGACACTAGACACCAAGGTGGGAGTTGGCCAGGACCTCAGGGACCTCAAGGTGGCACAGGCAAGATATGAGAGCATAAGACAGGGAGCTGAGTCATCATGTCCCTGTTTACCACGGCCACTTGCCCCATGGAGGGCTGATCGCCATGGCAACTCTCAGTCACAGGTTCCATATTCCAATCAGGCGAAAATCAAGTAACCAAAGGGGAAATACAGGGCAAGATGTCCGAGTAGGTCCAAGGGCAGAGGATCCAGGCAGGCTCAGCACTTAAGGGCAAGACTCTGAGGTCTCCGCCGGGAGCCTCCCTGGCTGCCCTCCATTCTGGAGGCCCACGGAGTGCTGCTGTCACTTCCACTAGATAAACGCACTGCCCTTTCTTCTGCAGGAGTTGCTCAATTCTTTGTTTGAGACTCCAGGAGCCGGGACCCAACTGCACCCCCATCCCACCCCACACACACCCCAGCCCCCAGCCCCCCACCAGGAGCCGGCAGGGCTGCGCCCCCGAGGCCTCACTCACTCGTACTGGCTGGTGTAGATGAACTTCATCAGGATCAGCTCCTGCATGTGCTCGTGGAAGATGTCTTCCAGTGTGCGGCCCCACTCCTCCCTCAGCCACGTCCGGAACTCCTTCCAAGAGAACACAGGCATGACCCCTGTGTGGGCAGGTGTGGGTGAGGGCAGTGACCGGGAAGAGCCGGGGCAGCTGTGGGCCTGGGACTCGCCAGCCAGCCCAGCAGTACCCCGGGAACCTGGTCCTCGGGCTCCTGGGACAGCGGTGCAGCAGGACACTGGGCCCTAGCCCCCACCACACAAGTCAGCCTGGCCATTACTGAGTGACACGGGATAGCACAGCGCAGGGGCCGGGACATCTTCCGTCCAGGCCTGCAGGTGCCCTGGACCAGGCAGAGCGCATGTCTGTAAGTCCGCCACTGCGGCCCGAGTCCCCTGGCGCAGCTCTCGTCCTGCAGCCTCCGCCACTCAGGACACCAGTCCTTCACTCTGATTCTACACAATTAGCCCAATGTATCCAAATCTCCAAGTTCCTGACTTGGCGTTTCCAACAACTACCTAGAATCAGCCCCAAAATGGAGGCAGAAACAGTTCACAGGAAAAAAATTAAAAAGAAAAAGAAAAGAAGCCAGGTGTGGTGGCAGGTGGCTGCTACCGCTCTCAGGAAGCTGAGGAAGGAGAGGGTGGCAGCTCCAAGGCCAGCCTGGGACACTCAGCGAGACCCTGTCTCCAATGTGAAAAAGGAAAAGAAACAAGACCAGGGAGAGTGCTCCGTGGTAGAGCACCCTTGGCTTCAGGTCCTAGGGTCACACCCCAAAAATCAACCAAAAAAAGAGAAAACCAGCTACAGTTCATAGGTGGCTTTACTGTGTTACTGTCCAGCAATTCTCCACAGGGCAGCAGGAGGCCAGGGCTACTAAGTTGGCCAGCAATCAGCCCATCTTACCTACTAGCAGCAGAGGGCAGGAAGTTAAATTTTTAAAAATTCTATTTACAGTCGGGCATGGTAGTGCTCGCCTGTAATCCCACGGCTCGGGAGGCTGAAGCAGGAGATGGCAAGCTCAAAACCAGCCTCAGCAGCCAGGCGCAGCGGCGCACGCCTGTAATCCCAGCAGCTTGGGAGGCTGAGACAGGAGGATCGCAAGTTCAAAACCAGCCTCTATAACGGCAAGGCACTAACCCTGTCTCTAAATAAAATAAAAAATAGGGCTGGGATGTGGCTCAGTGGTTAAGTGCCCCTGAGGTCAATATCTGGTGCCCTCCCCAAATTCTATTCACGACATTCTAAACACACAGACTTTAGATCCACATCACAGAACAGGCGTAGGACCTCCATCCTGACGCCACAGAACCTAACGGAAAGAAGCAGAGATGAGGGGTCACACACCCATCCACGGCCGGGGTGGGGGACATGGGCCAGAAACACCCTGCGTGTGGCCTTGCTGAGAGCCACAGGAGTTGGAATGGCCCCTGGCATTTTGCCGATAGTACTGGTTGAGAGGTGACGCCAGCAAGGCATTAAGATGATGACTTTTGAGTTCTCGCGGAGTTCCTGTTGACTTCCGGTTGAGCTCTTGCGGGGATTCCTAAAGAGTTCGCGTTGGTTGGTGAAGTTCTGGTAGGGGGACTTCCGGTGTGGGTGTGGTGTGTTCCTGGAGGAACCGCGTGGGTGGCGTTCTGGAGAGTTCCCGGGGAGCGTGTGTGGAGTGTGCTGGTGGAGTTCAGAAATAAAGTTTGTTCCTGCTTCAGTGGCTCGTGATTTGTGCCCAGCCAGACTGCGGCATGGCCTGGGGACTCACCATGCACATGGGGGAGGGACAGAAACACCCATCCATGGCAGAGACTAGTCCTGCAAGGACTGTGGCTCTCCCCGCTGACCTCCAGGTCCAACGCCCCTCAGATGGCGGCCCATCAGGCACCAAGCAGAAACCCCCAGAACCCACACACAGCCTCCTGAGCAAGGCGAGGGCGGGAGACTGAGACACTCGTCACTGCAGAGGCCCAGCCCTGGCTCACAGCACCATGGAACCACACCGCCAGCACAGCCAGGCCGGTCCTCACTTCTCACGGGAGGAGCCCAAGCCCTCCTGGGAGAAGGAAAGTCTGTGGCCAGTGGTGCTTAGCCAACCAGACCACCCCCATGCCGAAGAGCACACCCGATTCCTGCCTGGGACCACACACGAGGAGCTAACTCAGGGTGGACCACTCCTGACTGCAGCAAGACCTGACAAGGGCTACCGCGGTTGTTTTTAATACAGGGGGCTCTATCACTGAGCTACATCCTGCCCTCTTGGTTCTTTCAGACAGGGTCTCACTCCATTGCTGAGGCTGGCCTCAAGCTGCAAACCCCTCTTCAGCCTCCCAAGTAGCTGGGATCACAGGCATGGCCACCACACCCAGCTCAGCTTTTTTTTTTTTTTTTTTTTT